>NC_133771.1:146371967-146458882 GCF_003597395.2 Chelonoidis abingdonii
GCCCTGCTTCACAACGGGAGGGATGAGGTGATCCAAGCACCTACCCGGGGCCATGTTTTGGCCCCCATTCAGGCACTGTTGCTCTCAACTACCCGTTTAACTCGATATTAATGACGACGTCGTGTGAACGGATACAGCGTTAAATCGGTATATCGGCCATTAAACCGATTTAAAGTCGCAGTGTAGACCTGGCCTTACCCTCATAGCCCCTAGTGTGGGGATAAGGTGGAAGTAGGAAGTGAAGTGTATCTGGATCATTCTCTGGTCTGGCTGTTCTCATCTGCTGGACAGCTCCATGGAGAGTCATGGGCAGCAGTCACAAGTCAAAATAGTCTCTAGAGATACTCTAGTCTAGCCTATGCTGGGGTCTGATCTGATTGCTGACCACCTCTCGAATCTCCGCAACACAGAGATGGCACACAGCCACCTTTCTCCCCAGCCCCTGGGCTACAACTCGAAAGTTGTGCCACTCAGGAAGGACTGCTCAGGATTTGGGCTGTAATAGCTGAAGGAGAGAATAAGACAGTTAAACACAAATAGCCAGATCAGTAGCATTATAGAAACTAAGCAGAAAAGAATCATATTGGTTTGTAGTTTGAGGACTAATCTGAACAGTGTGCATTGATCACAACCAGAAGGGATCTCTTGAAGATTGTAATGGGCATAATAACATTATCATGCTATTTGGCAATCTTCTCACTCCCCCACAATATTTTGACTTTGGCAGGCCATTTGTTTATTTGAACGTGCACCAAGTCACTGCTCTTTTGACAGAGTCCATATTCTGGTATCTTCTAGGTATAAAAATTAGTAAGGAAGTTGCTTTGTTCTCTAGCCTACTATTTACAAGAAATTGTGTTAATTCTTCTAATGATAACACACATTCATAGATTTATTTTTCTTGTTTAGACTCCAACTGCACTTGTCCACTCCCTCTGCCCCTTTACCACATGTATATTATGACTATGTTCAAAGTAGTTTGAAGAGAGATTTCAGGATTATTTTAACTACAAGCTGAAAATGGTACTGGCACTTAATTCTCAGCCATGAGGCCTTCCTTTGGAACTATCTACAAAGGAAAAAGTAGTTTAGATTTTTTTAAAGCTATTTCTGCTGAGAAAACACACTGTGCCATTCACCTATACCAAGAGAGCCAATTATGCCACTAACGACTGACATCAAGAGTAGGTTGACACGGGCCAGCTTTTAAGTCAATGGCACATCAGGTAGCTCTGACTTATCCTTTAAACATAACAAAGGAAAGTTACTCTGCCCCTGGAAAATGAAAGTGTTTGTATGTGGGTTAATGGGTGTTATAAAACCCACCCAAAGCCTATGAACAGCCTAGGTGAATGCCAGGCCCTGTAAAGGCAAGATTTTCCCTGCCACTGTATCGGGGATGTATAGTGAGTGCAGAACAAATACCCATGAAAATGGAGTGAGGCTTGCATACGGAGTGGAGAGGTGACCACACTTAATGTTTCCCTTATGACAGCATAAAAGGGCACAACCTAGTTCTCCCTAGGGCTAACTCTTTCTTCCCCTTCCCTTCTATCTTGAAGGCTTGTGTTAAGGGGAGGCTATAAAAAAGGCTGCTGGAGAGAAAGGATGAGGATAATATCTGGGGATCTTTTGTTTGTTACTCATTATACCTTGTTTGGTTTATGTTTATGAAGGGTCTCTACAGGCAAACATATCTTCCTGCCTGTTCCTGTGGTTTATTTCTGCTCAGTCATCCCAACCTTGTGTACCCCAGAACTGGAGGAAGCCCCTGGGCATGTCAAACTCAGCTTTGAGGCTCTGCTGGCAACTGGAATGTATGGCTGGCTGGGGGTGGTGATGGAGCTAGGGTGCTGCTGCTCTAAGGAACGAGAAACTTTTGCGGCCCATTTCAAGCTCCAACTCTAATCCTGTGTGGACAGCCAAAATATGGCTTTATGGTTTATGTATTTTCAGAGGAAGTGCAAAAGTTTCCAGCTGGGCACCAGTTCTTTCAATCCCGTGGCAAGAGGCACCTCATCTCCCTCCCCAAAAGGCTCACTTCACTATCGCCACTGCAATCTTTTCCAATTGGCTTTCAAAATGGAAAACTTACATTGCCTCTGAGGAGGCAGCTCTCGATAAAAGACTGCCACATGCAACCACACAACTCACACTTCCCTCTGGCAACCTCCGAGGAAATAGGAATGGTGCCATTATAGTGCAGGAGACAATGACACACATTCTGCAGTAGAGGGGTGTCCTGGAAGCCAAGCTGTCCCTGTTTACACATTAAATTTGAAAGGGAGCTGGGCTGCAGATGGGGCCTTAAAACCCCTACCGCTTTTCAAAGCAAGTTTACCCCTCTGTCAAAGAGCTGATCTAGGAGTAAGCATTGCTCAGTGACACAGTATATGAAGGACAGAACACTGACACCCTGTATAGCTGAGACAGGAATACCAATCTTTTTAGAAAAGCATCATTGTTTGACAATAGAGAAAGAGAAACAGCAGTGCGAGAAATGTGTGCATGCACAGAGAAAAGCAGAAATGCCAACTACTGAAGTGTATGCTTGAGCTCTCCAGGGATGTGCTAGGAGGGAGCTCCTTGTTACAATTTTGCCATCGATCTGAAGAGAAAGGTTGAAGTGATTTCCCTGCTCCTGTTGGAGTTCACCACCTCTCTGGGTACTGCTAAACCATAGAGGTGAGTTTGCAATGTGACATGGCAACAAAAAAGGCTAATAGGATTTGAGGCTGCAAAGGCACATTATGAAGCAGAGTGCTAATAATCCCTGTCTATGATTCTGGTGTGATTGAACTAGGACTATTTTGTTCAGTTCTGGGCATTTAATTGAGTCCAAGATATTGATAAACTGGAAAAAATTTGGAGAAGAGCCCAAAAATGACCAGAGTCTGAAGGGATTTTTGAGGGAAGTTTAAAAGAGCAAAATAGGCAATGTTTAACTGACAACTGAATTTGGGGTGTAAGACTACTAACATTTGACGGATGTAAAAGACAAGAAAGGAGAAGAATTATTTAGTTGATAGACTGGGATGTAACTAGGAGTAGTGAAAGGAAACTAAGAGAAAACATTTAAACTGAATGCCAAGAAAATATTCTTATTTGTGTGTGGACAGTAATGAGGTTTGGGTTTAAACCTGAGTCTGAGCCCTCCTCTCTTGCAAGGTTTCAGAGCCCTGGGTCCAGTCCAATCCTGAACATCTACCCTGCTATTTTTAGTCCTGTGAGCTGAAGTCAACTGATGGGCTCAGAGCTGCAGGTCTTTCACTGAAGTGTAGACATGCCTTTAATGTCCCCAGTGGTCTCCCATGGTAACTGGTGGAAGCCTCATCACTTGGGACTTTTAAAACTAAACTGGACAAAGCACTAGAAAATGTATTGTATGGGACAATCTAGCCCCAATGGTGAAATGGACATGGACTTAGAGATCAAAAAGAGATCAAATTGATGTGTTAAATCATCAATTTGTATGCATGCTTGGTAGAATTTGATTTTTTCTTATAATTTCAACAAACAATATCAATGTTTATTTTAAAACTTTTTTTAGATTTCAGTTTCAGTTTTACCAGTTGTTCAGAATTATGGGCTTTAAGCCCTGTTTTAGCTTTTTACCTATTTAAATTTTCATAGTTTCAGGAAACAATGGAGGGAGTCAGACTATTATTTACTGACAGTGGACTTTTAGATTAAAAAAGTTATAGCTTTATAAACCATTAAAATACATTGTCGACATCACATGTCAAAATATACCTTAAATTAACAAATCATATCTGTGTTTACTATTCATTTACTAGTTCGTTTGTACTGAGTCTAATTCAAAAGGTTGAAACCACTGGATTTTGACTCTCATAGTTCTCAAGCAGCATTTTTCTTACTTCGCCTATCTATAAATTTTGATTATCAGTGTAAATATGTTTTCATCGCTTTGTGTGTATATGATGAACTAGATGCTTATCGACATTTACTGATAAAAATCTAATCCTTCCAAGCCTCTTCACATGATTCTAATGGTAGAAAACCCTATTAGGCAATGGTAAATTAGCAATCGGACTTCTAATATAATTCTCTACTCCCTGTTTCCACATTAAAAAAATTAAAATGATGAAGTTGGGTAATTAAAAATAACTTCACTCATTTTGTGTGCATGTACACACCCAACTAGGCAAGATGTATATATGTGTAGAGCCAGGCAAAATGTTTTATCCAAAACTCTGCTCAGTGAAAAATATAGATTCCAGTTGATCGAAACATTTCATGAATTTGTACCAAATTTGCCAAATTGTTTCCACCAACAAAAATCAAAACACTTCATTTTGACATTTTCAAAATGAAATGCTTTGATGTTTTGATTCAAAACGACTGTTTTGAAACGTACTTCAATTTTATTTAAAATTAAAATACTCTTTAAAAAACAAATGAGATGGAAACAATTGATTTTTCAGTATACACAGCTCTAATTGCATGGTCATTGATTGTGGTATTATGGAATTGCACAATATCATAATGCCATCACAAGATTTTGGGGGGTCTCTACTTTGGTACAGTGTCAAATCTATGGATTTGCCAAAGTACAATTGTCTTCATCTTGCCAAAGAAAGAACATATTTGCCTTCTAATTTTCTTTTTTTAAAGGGAAACTAAATGTAGAAAACTTTTATTGATGCAGTGCTAAGGTTGCAAATCTGAACCTGGAAAAGTCAGCAGTTGCAAAGGCAAAGTGCAACAACTTCACTTGGTTCCATTGGTTGTACTGTGTATTAAAGAAGGCCTTTCTCCTGCCATGAGACACAGATGCATGGAGCCCCCATTAAAAGTGCCCACAGAGTTCACTGGAAGATGGAAACTCTAGAAGCATATAAATTTGTAAGATCATTTTTCTGGCATCTCAACTGAAGCTTAGTAGTTAGCTTAATTTGAATCCCCCCAAGTCTTTATGCTACAAGTTGGTTCAGTTTAAAGTGAGAAAGGAAAAAGAAATGAAGTTTTTAATAGATTTCCTCTCTTTTCTCTTCTTTCCTAAGAAAGGCATAAAAAGAAGCCTCCATATTCCTTTCCCACATGCTGTCCTGAATTTCTCTCATTCTTTCCTCAATGTTTTAGTTTTTCTTGGAATGCCTGTATGTGCCAGATGACAGTGAGTTACAGTGCTAATTGCTTTATTCTTCAATAAGGACATTTACTATACCAAACTCCTACAATACTTATGTGTAAATTAAAATTTGGCCTTAGAACAACCCTACCTTTGACAGCCTTCTTTTAACAATTTAAAAATCCCTCTTCCTTGAATGTAGCTAGCTTTTGTACCCCAAAAAGCTTTGAGGGATAGCTCAGTGGTTTGAGCATTGGCCTGCTAAATTCAGGGTTATGAATTCCATCCTTGAGGGGGCCATCTAGGGAACTGGGGTAAAAATCTCTCTGGGGATTGGTCCTGCTTTGAGTAGGGGGTTGGACCAGATGACCTCCTGAGGTCCGTTCCAACCCTGATATTCTATGATTCTTTTGTGGTTTCTTAGTTTAAGGTGCATAATGCAAAAGCAGCTAGTATCACATAGGGAAAGAAGTCTAATAAATCACCAAATTACCCTGTTCGTTCAATAAAAGTACATTCCATTCTATTCCATAGTCAAGAATTAGGAGTCCTGCATATAAATTCCCCTTTTTTTTAATTAACAGAGTGCTATTCAAATAGACAAGCTGAAGTCTTAAACAAATGTTTATCAACCTGCCAGCTATGTTGGACAGGGATGCAGCTGGATGATAATAAAGATGTGCCATGGAGAGAAACAGGGCAATCTACCACTTATTTCTTTTTGCCCAGAGAATAAATAATCATTTTAGTTATACTTTGCTCACTTGCAACAGTAAAAACAAAATGATGCCGCAGAAGAAAACTGTCATGTTACACCCCTTCCATCTGTCCTGTACTACACACCCACATACCCCGTCATTCTACAAATTAATCTTTCACACATTTTTAACAAAAAAGTGTTAATGTTATAGAAGAGAAAAGTGTTTATAAGGTAAACAAAGAGCTGTGTAAAAAGACATTAAAATTAAAATACGGTGGCAGTTATACATTTTCTTAATTGAAAAGGAGAGTAAATATTCACACAAAATCAATGCCAATGACATGTAAATTAAAGCTCCATTAGGGTAGCCTTGATATAGGCACTATTATTTTTGATATATCTGTGCTTTAAATTATATGGATAAATGTTCTTCAATTATATTTCCCCTTGTGACTTTATACTATTTTAAGTAATATTTTTCATTCAAAATCCAATCTCTTCACCCTATGCACCCCCATTAATGTTTTCCCCTATGATTGGAGGGCCCCATATACAGAAGAACTACTGTGGTTCCACTGACTCTCTTCTTTAGGGTTAATCTGCACCCATCATCATAGTATTTAACTGCTGCACGGAGGGGGTTGTAGGACAGGAGGACACAACTTTAGGAAGCTGCATAGGGCAGAAGGAATGCAACTCCCAGTGTGACATGGAACCCAGAGCCACTGGGAAGGAGAGAGTGGGGGCCAGGGCCAATGGACCTGCTTCTTTAAGGGTGGAGATGAAAGTGCAATGGCTACAGTAGCCCCAGGGCAGAAGAGCAGTTGTACCGTTGCTCTGTAGTGTGCATTCCTCTCCTGGTTGGGAGAAGATTTATATGAATGTAACCCTTAATCCATTAGAGCACTGCTAGCTGATGTCTATGAGGGCTCTGGGTTTTTGGAGTGGTATTGACCTGGTTTAAGAACTCATCTATTCACTGGCAACTGGAGCATCAGTTATTACAAATGTTATTACATAGTGCCTCCAGCTCTTGTGGGGCCGTGCCTACAATGTGTCACAAAGCCGCCCAGAATAAGCTATGGCAGAGCTTATACAGTGCTCTAAGGAATGGTAAGAACTTTAGTGCAAGAAATTAGGGGGGTAAATTTATTATGGAAAGGGAAAAAGAAGGAAAAGCAATACTTTATAAAGCAATCAGTTCATCAAGATCTCAAACTTGACTATTCCTCCCTCATCCCTGAGGACACTAAAGGTGACCCTGGAAGTCTTGCCAAAGCATAGATTTACAACTAATAGATCTGAGGGCTCTATTTTTCTTTGGGGCCTATGTACGGCCAATGGGTGGGGCTGGAAGGTGCAGACACAATAGCATGGTTCTGATGGAAAGCAAAAGCTCAGTACTTAGTGACAGGGTGTATCTGGCCTTTGTGGCTCCCTACATGATGCCTCAGGGTCCTACTACACCGAACCCCAGGAAGCAGTGAAGTTATAGGAGAGAAGAAACAAAGACTGGGCCTGTGTGCTTGCCTAGAGAGGCCTCATGAAAGCAGCCAGTCAGAATCCAGCAGGCTCAGATAAAAGGAACTGCAGGATCTTAGTTCCTGGCTGGGACTAGAGAAGTGAAGAGGAGGACACCTCTCTGGCCAAAGGAACTGGCAAGTAGTCACAGTTTATGGCAGACTGAATTTACATAGCTGGAACTGCAGAGAAAGAAGGAACTGAGGACACTGGCCCTGAGAGAAGGCTGGAGATAAGAGGGGCCTTGTAGGAAGAGGCCATTGGAAATCGCAGCGACAGATGAGAATAAGCAGTACGTAGGCGCTATGTACAGGATCCCTGGGTTGGAACCCGCAGTAGTGGGTGGGACAAGGTTCCCCGACCAGCCACAGGTAAAGTGGCCTTATTTGGGAGGATTGATCCAAAGTTGGCAGGTCACTCCACTCCTAACAGAAGTTAAAATACTGCTCATTCTCAGTAGGCGTGGCAGAACTTCTGAGGACTATTTCAGCAGATCCAATTAAGCCATAGCAGGCAGCTTGTGCTATGGCCCCCTTCACAATCTTTCCCTTTTCTTCTTTCCCATAGGGGAGGGCCAGAGGGTTGGGTGAAGGGCCAGTAGGATGTGGATAGGGGGATGCCAGAGAGCTCTCTCTGTTATGTTGCATTCTTCTCTTGATCAAGAGAGAGGAAGGGCTGAGTGAGATTAAAAAAACCACCTTCCTTTGACTTGGAAAAAGAGAAAAGCAACACACTTCAAGAACAAATATGGACAATGTCTGTAAGCACTTTGTACTAGTGCAGAGAGCTTCACTTGAACCCAGGCCACACTCAGAGTGCACCTTACTTCTGAGAGTGGTACTAAAGTGAAGGTTACATTAGTATACATAAATAGACATCTTTCTACTTTATTTCTTTTCTCTCTCATTTCTTCTTATCCAGCTCATTTTCTCATTTGTTACTCTCACTCTTTTTCTTTCTCCTTAGCTTTGCTCTCCACCCCAACATCTTCCATTTGTATTTTTTCCCTTGATAAAATTGCGGTTCCTAGTCTTTTTCTTTCTTTGCCCTGGAGAAATGAGCACAGGGTTTTGAAGCCACCTAGCTCTAGCGCTGACTTGCTGTGTGGGCTCGGGCAAGTTCCTTCACCTCTCTGCCTCTGATCTCCCATCTGAAAAACAGGGATGATAAATACCAACCTCAAAGGGTGGTTGGTTGTGAAAGTTCATTAGCGAGTGTCTGAATAGCATGTTAAATATCTAAACCACTATTAAAGGATCTTCACCATGAGGAGCACTTGGAGCTGCCATCAAGACACTATCTGAACCTGATGATCAATGAGCTGATAGCCACACTTCGCTGTTGAACTTAATGTTGCTTCCTGAGGGCAATATGCCTGATGAGAAAACTCACAGCAGTCCATATACCATATTGATTTGAAATGCTACTGTACATTTTAATTGTCTTTTCAATCATTAAAATCTTTGGAAAATTAAAATAGCTTATGCAGTTATGCAGCAAATTTACTTAGCAAGGAGGTGATTACCAGCTAATGCTAGAAGCATCAACAGTGAATCACTGCTGGCAGCTCTAGGTCATCTTTGTTTTAGCTGTGTCTGTTAATTCATTTCCACAGTTTTTCTTCTGTTAGTTTTGTGCCACATATTCATTTACAGCTGTTCTCAAACCTGGGCAGTTGGTTTCATTTACCCCAGCTATCTTTTGAAAACTCAGACGTCTTTAACATGTTATAAAGATTTAATTTGAGGAACTGCATTTTAAAACAAATCTGTAGAATCATAGACTATCAAGGTTGGAAGGGACCTCAGGAGATCATCTAGTCCAACCCCCTGCTCAAAGCAGGCCCAATCCCTGGAGAGATTTTTACCCCAGTTCCCTAAATGGCCCCTTCAAGGATTGAACTTACAACCCTGGGTTTAGCAGGCCAATGCTCAAACCACTGAACTCTTCCTCCCTTAAGTATTTTGTAAAGATAGACACAGTATCACAATGACTCTCTTTATTGTGAACAGTCCATAATACCATTATAACAGCTAGCTATGGAACTTATATAACCCCCATAGTATTTGAGCACCTCCCAATCTTTAATGTATTTATCCTCAAAACAACCCTGGTGAGACAGGGAATTATTGTTACCATCTTACAGACATGGAACTGAGGAACAAAAAGACCAAGTGAAGGAAGTCTGTTGCAGAAATGAGAATTGAACCTGGCTCTCCCAAGTTCCAGACCTAATTTATCATTTGTTCATATGATATCACAAAAAAAAAAAAAGATTTTGGCCAGAGCATAAAAAAATTAAGTACTGTTTTCATGACCATGACATTGTTATTAACTATTGTATATAAAGCTATCTAAACAGAGAGTGGGGAAGGCTAAGTGGGGAAGGAGAGAATAGGGAAAACAAGATGGTGGAATTGTGACATTTTACAAGTGAATTTAAATAAAGGACTCTCATTTAAGCCTACTGACTACTTGTTCTTGTCAGTTAAAATTCAACACTGACAGCATGTGTCCTGTCATGTAAGTCAGGCCAGGTCTACACTAAAAAGTTAAATTGACCCAACTAGGTCACTCAGGGGTGTGAAAAATCCATAGTGACATAGATAAGCCAACCTAACCCCTGATTTAGATGGCGCTAGGTCAATGGTAGAATTCTTCTGTCAACCTAGCTGCTGCTTCTAGGGGAGGTGGATTAAGTGTAGCGATGGGAGAACCCCTCCTGTCACTGTAGTGAGTGGCTAGACTGTACTGCTCTGGCTTGCCGTTGTAGAGGTTTAAGTGTGGATGTAGCCTCAGTTTGCAGACAGGACTTTTCCTTGAACAGCTCTTCACTTCTTGAACCTGCCCTCTGTTTCAGGGGCAGAAAGTAGGTGAAAATGGTATTCCTGGAAAATCTCAGGGAGAAACAAAACAAATCTTTCCGTGCCTCTTTTTTTTAATGGTATGGGTTTGCTGGCTCATCTTTGGTCTTGTTGCATACTAGAAATAGCGCTCATGGTGATAGAATGTTTTCACAATAAATTGTTTCACAGAAATCAAATGCCTCAGCTTTACTTCAGTTTTTAATCACCTGTGAAAGCAATTTATTTCCTCATATATTTCTCCTAAGTGATCATTCTCTTAGGTAAGCATAACTTACAATGGTAATATCTCTTCTCTGAAGAAAGTTAGATGTCAAGGCATGTACAGTCAGCTCCTTTATCCGTTCTTTATCATTCTCTAAGGGCTTTGTGGTTATCTTAAGAAGCAGGAAAGGGAGGCATAGCACAGCTGTACTGAGCTAAAGTACTTCAGAACAGAATGTTTTTCCGTGCTCTTTTTAAGTGTTACGAATTGAAGCTATCAGAATAATAAATAAATAAAAAGATCTGAATCAAAATCCTGATCAGATACCAGAAGCCTCCTTATGGTCTTAGGAGTTTAATTTTCATTTAAACAACAATAAATACAGGCACAAAGGTTTAAGATAAATTATGTAAGCCCTTTAGCCATAGTCGTTACATTCTGCCACAAAAATGAGCTGCTGTTCTCACTTTGTTTTATGGGGTCAGTGTAGCCTGTTGTTATTATAGCTGTCAAATAAAAACCAGAAAGCCATGCAAATGAAAATATAATATTTTATGCTTATATAGACTCAGGATAAACAACGAGGTGCAATCTTACAATTTTTTTTTCCAGTTTGCACTGTCATGCCTCAACCTTCAGGGGACTTTAACTATGGAAAAAGAAGCCTTCTCCTCTTTGGCAGCTTCTCAGTTTGGCTCCCTCAATCTCCTTTGGCTCCACACAGCTACCCTCTAATGGGCTGAGAGAATTGTTCTACAGTTTTCAGCTTCAACTTTGTCACAGACTTATCTTTAGGGTGACCAGATGTCTCAATATTATTGGGACTGCCCCAATATTAGGGACTTTGTCTTATATATGCAACTATACCCTCCCCTTGAAAAAAGGTGTTTTGATTTTTCACACTTGCTATCTGGTCACCCTACTTGTGTTTCTCTGCCAGTTGTAACTTTCTAGAGTTATGAAGAAAAGAGGGATTATGGGTCTTTTCATAGAATGAAAATACTGTTGATTTAAAAGTACAGATGCTCCCCAGGTTATGCAAACCTGACTTATGCAAATCAGTACTTACGGCAAAAGTTCCATAAGCTTTTTTTTTTTTTTTTTGCGTAATTGTTGGGTATACAATCCCAACTTACACAAAATTTGACTTATACAAGGCGTTCTGGAATGGAATGCTTGCGTAAATCGGGGAGTGTCTGTAATATATTTCCAGCATTCAAATTCTTCCAGACCTCACTGTCTACCAACTAGCACAAATATCCTGTGATTTCTTTGGAGATGGGTTCCCATGAGACTGCAGCACTCAGTAAATGTGCGGGGAGGAAAATCAAATTGGGTTACCTCTAAAGAGAACTGCAACTGCAGAAGAGTAGCCAAGGCATATGATGGCATATTCAATATACCTGGGACAAAATGCATAACATCATGTGTTAATATGTGCAAGTAACACTGGTTGTGTGGCCTGGAGGGAAAGGATGCAAAAGGAATCGAACTAGGGGCATCATCTCATCCATGAGATATCAAAAATAGTAATGTATAATGGGCATGAGTTAAGGTACTTCAACTTAATTGCAGCAGAGAACAACTAATACGACAAAGAATATCAGCTTATGCTGACAGCTGAATTGAACCCAGAGTACTAACACATGGTTTTTACTTCATAACCCGTGCCCTCAGATCACATGGCTTCACTCCCCTTTGCCATGTACCTTCCTTTCCTTTTACACAGCTGTTGCCTGGTCTATATATATTTTGTAACTATAGCCGCTACATTTTGTACTTTATGCTTCACATTGGGAGCTATGTTGGAATTCTGGCGCCCACTTTTGTGCATAGTTTTTTATGTTTTTTTTCCTCCTTCCACACCTTTTACACAAGATGATAACATATGGCCTTGGGTGATTAAATGATTTAGTCAATGAACTGAGCAGAAAGAACAGGCTGATTGGAAGAAGACAGCTTCTGTTTAGGCACAAATGTCTTTGTAATCAACAATAAGAGGAAAGGAAATACAGAAAAAGCACAAGAAAATTTAATTGGATTTTGTTTAAATATTGTAATTTTAAGGTGTGCCTTAAAAAGTGAAATAGTAGTGTAGCCACAATAAATTAATTATAATTTCTGTAGTATGCCCTCCATTAAACGGAACAAGAGGCAGATGTGCACAGATGTGTGCACCAAATATATAGAGACCAAACAAAAAATAAGTTAACAGTAGTTCGTGCTTTCTGTAAAGCTAGGTCTGACTTTCTTTTGAGTTTTGAAGAATCATTCCTGCAGAGCTTAATGTTCAGGCTACTAAATGAAAAGCACTTCATGCTTTTGTACTTTTTAATAATGAAGCAAATTACAATACACATCAGGTAGATATGCAGCGTCAAAGGGAAATGGAAGATGTTACCCAAAATTATGTTGATCAGGCTGGAAACTAGCAGCCAGGTCATTCCTGTAGGCCAAGGCAAAATATTTTTGTATTGGTTATGGTGGTGATGAGTTATCCTTATAGTAGAACCCCTCTTTTACAAACTAATTGGGGACTGAGTTCATAAAAGCCACGAAGTTCATAAAATTTAACATCTCAAAATTACAGGAAGTACAGTGCCCCAGTTGCAGTATGGTACACCGCATCACTTTCCCCCTTGTCCTTCAAACTAATGTAAAGAAATTTACAATGCACTGAAGGCATCAGCACATGTAAGGATGTCAACTTGTATCTTCATCAACATCACTTTCATTATGGGATTTCCCTCCCTCCTGTCACAGGGTACTCACTCACCACGGGTGGTGCCTCCTTATGGCTGCTTTAAGGAATAACTTTCTTTCAGGTCTGACACCTCCCCTTGTGGTCTCTCAAAGTATTGTCTCCTCTCTTACTCTGCGGCTCCTCTCTTGCTCCAAGAGCAGTAGTTTCCATTTTGTGATGCAGCCCGCTGGCCAGTTCAATACGTGGTTTTCCCTTCCAGGGTATAAAATCTCACTGGACCCATCAGTGGCTGGCAGGAGAACTCAGGCCTGCTCACTACTCTGGGTTCCAGCCCTGGAAGTTTACAACACCCCACCACCATCTGCTCAGTCCCCAACCTTGCTACTCTCTCCCTGGGCTGCTTCTTACTCCTCTTCCCACAAGTTTTCTTTTCCACTTCTCTGCTGGGTACACCCTTCCCTCAGGACCAGGCTCCCAGGGTCCTACTCTTTCCCTGGGTTCCCTCCTTCCCTCTCTAATGCATAGATAGCTCAGCCCACAGCAGCTCAGCTGAGCTCCATCTTCGAAACGGAGATGCTTCTCCAGCCTAATCCCCTTATCTCACTAATTAGCCCTTTTTCAGCTTCCCTCACTTTTTCAGGGCTGGTGTGGATTGAACACCCCATCACACACCCACACGGTGGGAAAATGTTTTGTATAACTGGTTCTTTATAAGATTGGTGTTCATAAAATCAAGGTTTGGTTGTATTTGGTGAAAGTGACATTAATATTCAGAGACGAATTGTGCTAGATTCCAGTTTTCAAGTCTCCAGCCATTCAGTCTTGAGAGGACTCCATTATTCTAGATAACCATTTTGCGCACACTACAGTACTTGATCCCGTACATAAAGAATGGGTCATTTATCTCAAAAGCTGTCCCCACATAAAACAGCAGCTGTTATTTAAAGACTTGCAAATCTATACACCAGAAAAGGTCAGCAGAACTGGGAGAAAGTACATCAGCCCATCATCAATCATAAATATTGGTCTTTATGAGTAATCACATGGGTGCTGGTACTGGTCATGGTAGTGGAGAAACTTTATCTCATGGTGCTGCTATTCCCCCATATTATACCATGTGAAAGGAGAGAGAAATTTCTGACCAGTATGCTGAGATGAGCTCTTAATTGAGCACATCCTGATGACTTATCCAGCATAGCTAAAGCTGATAAGAATTACTGATCCAGTTAGACTGGCACAATATACTATACATCAGGGGTTCTCAAACTGGAGGTCAGGACCCCTCAGGGGGTCACGAGGTCATTACATGGGGGGCCGCGAGCTGTCAAGCTCCACCCCAAATCCTGCTTGCCTCCAGCATTTATAATGGTGCTAAATATCTAAAAAAGTGTGTTTAATTTATTGGGAGGGGTGTTGCACTCAGAGGCTTGCAACGTGAATGGGGTTGCCAATAAAAAGGTTTGAGACTACTGCTATACATGTAGCCAATTCATGCAATTCAAAGACTGTATTATATTACCTCAGAGATCCTCCAACCACGGTTCCCCAGAGAGACAATTCAGTTTCATAGTGATATCACTTCACCATCATGCTTGAGGTTGGATTCAGAAAATAATTAACTTTTAATTTTTCTGAAAATCAAACTGTCATCAATTAACTTTTGCTGTGGTTCAGAATAAAAATATATGATTGTCAGCAGCACCAGTCCTAACTTTCATTCTCTGGGATCAGAAAACAGAGAGACTCTGCTGTCACCTCTAATTTCATTTTACTACAAACATTTCTAAAATAGTTTTCACTATACTGAGGTACCTGTTTCTGCTTTCCTTCTTAATCAAACCAGCAGCAATACCTCATTGGTAACTGAGTCTCATTGGACTGAGATGATCCATACAACATAGACACAAGACAACTGGTCTCCGGTGGGTGGTTTCAGTCCATTGTTTATTCTTTTCTAAGAGCAAAGTAGAAGGAATAAATGGTAACTATGGTACCTCACAATACATCTAGACAACAGATTTTGCAGGGGCTTCTGCAAAAGAAAATAACAAAGTCCATGAAGTATCCACAGGTACCAGGGATTGTCAGAGGGCACTATCAACTACAGAATTGTGTTACAATTAGAAGAAAAGATTAAAAACTGTAGAACAGAGAGTACAAGCAAAATGTGCTAGCTGATCACACAATTTTAAAACATTTTAAAATTACTTACAGGTTTGGTCCTCAGTCTTGTGTTTTTACCCTAGACTTTTTGTGACTCAACATTACCCTCTTTGTACCCACCTTTAGAACAGAATTTGATCTTGTACAGTCTAGCGCTGTATACTCAAGCTATTTCAAAGCCCTTAGCAAAGTAATGAATTAAATCTGGGTATTATACTAAGTGCAGGGAAACATGGCAGCTACAATACAACACGCTCAGCAATAGTTCGTCATCCACAGCCTTTGAAGTTGGACACAGATCTTTTTTATGTTGAGAAGTAATGGTGAGCCATGTGGAGGTTCACCATTCCTCTTTTCAAAACATGACACGGGGTCTCCAACTTCGATCAGAGACAGACAAAGAGGATCTCGGCTTTAATGAATTATTAGAAGGACAGGACCTTTAACAGAGCTGGAGCCCCTCCCACGGTACTACACTGCAGCATCAGCACTGCTTATGAGCCAAAGGCCTTCAGGCTTACTTGTTGCCTGGAGGATACAAACTAAATGTGAGTTGCATCAAAACTGTAGTATATTCACCCAAACAGTATTTGTGCAATAAATGGGATTAATTTCTTATTTTATAATAAATTGAAAACATTCCTATTTTCTCTGGCTTATGAATGTTCTTAGTTTAAATTTTGTGATTTTGTATAGTACCTTGGGATGCCTGACATGAACAGTGTTTTATAAATGTACATAGGAGCCAGATGTATTGCCAGATGTTTATGTCCCTTTACAGCAAATCTTCCCAACCTTTTCCAGCTGAACAACTCCTGTTTATATTTAAAATTTTGTACAGAGCTCAATTAGTCCATTGGCTTCAAATGAATTACTCACATCAGTTAAATTACACATATATAAGGATTAGGAAGATAAGGCCTAGTACACTAGACAGACAACTTAAGATATAACATACATCAAGAAGGAAAATGGAGAGGAAGGACATGGGTTTCAGCCATGATGATATGGTTACTCACTTCAGGCATACATACTGGCAATTCAAATGTATGTACATGCATGTGTTTACGTAAAATATAGTTTAAATGTATCTGTGTAAATACATGTAAAATATATTTAAAATATATAATATAAAAATAAATGTAAATCCATTTTTAGCAAATGCTTTTGAAATTAATTTTTAATGTTATTTAAATTAGTTTTAAGAGTTATATGAATTAGGTGAGGGTGCAGGCTTAGCAAAAAGATTTTGGAAAGGCATTCCAGACATAGGAGACAGGCACTAATTTTTGTCAAGAGAAGATGAAAGCATGTCCGAGAGGAATTGATGGGGTGAGGTGAGGGAGAAGAGGCTAGGTTTGAGTTGTTGGGCCTTGAAGACAGGGGTGCAATGCATAACACAATGCGGAGTCCATGGCATGATTGAAAAAAGGGACAAGTTACATGGTTGAAGCAATATGTAAGTAAGATTTTGGTGGCAGCAGTTCGGATAGGCTGGAAGGGTTTGAGATTAGAATAAAAAATCCAAGGAGTCTGCGGCACTCAAGATGGAAGGTAAGATGTGTATGAGCAATCTGCCCATGAGAACCTAAAGAATAGGGTGGATTTTTGTAATGGTTGTGGAGGAAAGAGAAACAGGATTATTACAAGATGGGCACCTGGACTCCAGATGCTACATAGTATGCAAAGTGATGCTGTCAAATAAACTAGCCAAAATAGGACTTGGTGTACCTTTTTTATAATGCTGTAAGTTAGTGAAGTGTGCTTTCTAGGTGAAATAATTACACAAAAATATATATAAAAAGAGAGATATTTTCATTCCATTTTGGATTCACATAATATAGCTGTTTCCCTTTTGATTCTTGTTCTATTGTTGCTTTTGTGCACTTTTTTGTCAACATAAATTCATACTGGAGTTATATGCTATCTTTTAACCTGAAATGGTGGGGAAGAAATCACACACACACATGCCCCGCAAACTACTCCTTTGCTAAGAACACACTATCGTTGAAAGATGCATAGAAAATGCCATACACATAGTGACGGTTTATGGTGAATGTGAGCAGGACCTGTTACCACTGTTGTGGTAGTCTTGGTGATTTCCAGCTTGTCTTGGCAACTGTCCTATGTTTACCAAAGTCCTCAGCTGTTCAAGTCTGTCTGCTGCTGCCTTTGTTATACGTATTCTAACCCACCACAAAGCTGCATGGAGCTGTCACACCAAGCCTTGTTCTTCTTGCTGTGGCCCAACAGCAGGCCTGAACAATCCCTACACCCCCATTGTTTTCACTCCCCACTGAGCCTGGACAGCACCAAAGTCCCTGGCCTCACTTCTAGTGGTCATTCTTGCCATAGAGGAAAGCATACACTTTGCCAGTAGATTAACTGTTTGCTTAAACAACAGTAGAATTTTGGAGACTGTAAATCCCGAGTTCTGTCCCTGGATCTGGGAAGGACGTTTGATCAAACAGAGGAAGGATAACCCAGGCCCATAGATTTGATTTATTCTGTCTCAAAGGCAACTTGGCTGAGTATCAGAGATTTCTTATGTCACAAACTTGGGTTCAATTCTAAGTTCCGCCTTAAGTGACCTTGGACAATCTCTTGTATAATGTATTTATAAAATGTGATTGGCTAATAGTTGACAGCCTTTTAATTTAAGGTATAAGGCCTTGGTCAGTCACTTGGGCTATGAGGTACATAGAAACATGAACATCAGTTAGGAGAGGAGGGACCAGAATTTATGCCCTCCCGGCTCCTAGCTCAGTGCACGTCCCCCTAGGTTACAGGGCTGGTATCTATTGGTGTCTGTGCACCCCTTCCTCATTCACACTGCTCAGTTCCACTGTGGGGGAGGCATGCCCCATCCCTGGCTGCTGATCTGAGAGGCTCCCATTCAGCTGGGGGTGCACTGCTGTCGTGCAGGAAAGACAGCCACCCTGTCCCAGAGGCGGAGGGTTACAGTGGGGCAGGTCCCTGAGCTGCCCCTGGCCTTGCCCCTCATCTGGTAACCACCCCCCAGTCCTACACTGTCCCTCACTGCATTACGCCTGCTCCCGCTCCTTCAGCCCCAGACCCAGAGTGAGGCTATGAGCGCAGAGGGTACAGCACTGGTAACGAACCCCGCCCCATCTCTCGCTCCGCCTCTTCCCTGAGCGCAGGGAACCACCCTTCCTTCCGCCTTTGCGCCGACAGCCCCGCCCTCTTCCTTCTGATTGGTCAGAGGTGAAGGCCTTTCGTCTTCCTTCACTGGGCGGCAGTCTTTGTCTGTCAACACCTGTTTGCCTCTCTGATTGGAGGAGAGGGCGGAGTGGGCAGGCTAGCCTGTCAGTCAGTAACGGAGAGGGAGGGGTAGGGAACATCTGGGTGCCGCAGCCCTGGCCCGTCTGTGCTGCTGCCGCCGCCGCGGTGCGTGCGCCCGCCCCCCCATTCCCCGCCCCCCCCCCACCCGGCTGGCCCGGGCTCCGCGCTGTCTCTGGCCGCTGGTGCCATGGGGAGCGCTGAGCGCGGGGCCCGCTTCGCTCCGCCGGCTGCCCCGCTCCTCAGCTGCCAGCGGGGGGGAGGGGTGGGGAGCGGGGGGCAGCCGGGGGGCGGGGAGCCGGGCAGGGGGAGGACGAGAGCCCGAAGCAGCAAGTGAGTGAAGAGGCGCCGGGGCAGCGGCGGCAGGAGGCGGAGGGAGCCCGGGGACTTAGGGCCGCTCCGGAGTGTGTGAGTCCCGCTCTCCTCACCCTCCCCCCCCCCAGGCGCTGTGAATGGGGCCGGCACCGCGGGGGGGGGGAGCGATTTGGGGCGGGCTCAAGTTGAAGAGGAGGGGGGGCAGCAGGTGGGGGGGTAGGGAGTGACATGGGGCAGGCGATGTAGCTGGGCTGGGCTTAGGGGGCAGGCGGGGCAAGCGGTGCGGTGGGGCTGGGCTGGGGCCTCTGAGGATGGGAGCAGGTGGGGCTGGGCTGGGGGCTCTGAGGATGGGAGCAGGTGGGGCTGGGCTGGGGGCGCGGTGGGGCTAAGGGGCGCTGGGGGCCAGGTGGGGCTGGGCTGGGGGGCAGGCGCTGCAGCGAGGAACGAGTCCCTTGTGTGTGGTGGGAGCAGAGTTAGTTGATGTCCCTGGGGTCTGGGATGTCCGCGCAGCTGTACAGAGGGGGGAGCGCAGCAGCCCCACGCCACAGACTCGCTGCTCAGCGCTTCTGGTTACTTTTGTTTTGTTGCTGCTGCTGCTGTGACCTAGGTCTGTTTTTCCTGCACGTTTGGCTGCTTCCTTCCCTCCCTCGGCTCTGAGCGCTGCCGCTGCTTCTGTTTTTTGTCTCTTTGCTTTGTATATCCTGTTTTGTCCAGTGCACATTATACATGTACACACAAGGGAGCAGAAGTAGAGGTGCTTTTATCTGCAACCTTTTGCAGCACTTTCGGAGAAGCAGGGGGAAAATATTTTTTTTTATAAATGTAGTGACAGATTCTCCCCTAACCCTTGGTAACTGACTGGTCCTAGTATTGTATAGTAACTGGGGAGGTGCTGTAATTAGTTGGTAGCTGATGAGGGGAAGATGTGGTGAAGCACTGCTGGGAAGTTATTTCATGAGCATCTTATCTTGAGTCTGGTTCATGTGATAAAGAAAGTTACACAGAGGACTTGCTCTGTCCTGTTTGACTTCTTTGATTTTGATGATTGATCACCGCATCCCATTTTAGATCTCAACATGGTAATTCCTTACCTAAGACCATTGCTTTTGCAGTCTGATAGGAGGCCAAAGTCTTTCCTCCTACCCCTTTGAATGTGCATGTATGCAGAGATGCAATTGACATTCACAGATGTCAGCACAGTGAACACAGCACAACTGTGTCCAGCTTAGGTTGCAGAACTCTTTTGTCAGCCTTTTAAAATATCAGAACTGAACTTAAGAGCTTTTTACACCAAACGTATTAGACATATATTTGACAACTTCACAAGAATATTACGAAGTAGACTATAAAAGGTTTTGGAATAAGGCAGAGGGGAGATAGGATATCTTTTCTGACCTGGGAAGTAAGATCACATTTCTAGGTACAAAAATGCACAACAGTTCAATTCAAGCTATTTCCTGCATTCCTGATCTTTAATTTTATTTCACTGTTATGAAATAATATAGTCTTAAGGGTTTCTCAAAGAAAAGTCCAACTTCAGTGTTGCATGATATTTATGCATCAGAATAATAATGACAGTCCAAGGAAACAGAGAAATGATCTACAATATAAGCAGTGGCTAAACATGAGTAAAACAATGCTTTAGCAAGGCTAACAGCCTTGGTCAAGGCATATATTTAGATTGTTAGGTTACTATCTCTGCTGTTTACTCCCTCCTTCCCCCCCCCCCCCAAAAGTTAAAGGTAATGATGTTGAAGTGGTAGACTGTAAGTTGAGTTCAGTAGATTCAGTTAAAAATGTCATCTTTGTAACTGAACCTCTGGGTTCAATAAAAAATGAATCAATGTGGATTTCCTGGATAGCTCTGTAGCTTGAGTATGCTGTCAGTATATAAAGCAGTCCACCATCTTTACACAGAAGTGTTGCTATCCCATAAATACAGTAGATCTCCATATGTTTAGGATTTTCAATTTTTTTCTGTTAGAAAAGTTTGAAAAAAAGAGACTTTGAAGTATTTTGTTTATACTAACAGAAGAGAAAAGTTCTCCTAAGAAAAAGCTGGTGGCAGGAGTGTAGAGGAGTAGCATATGGCATTAAAAGGAGCACAGCTGGAGGTAGCATTTCCATCTGAACATGATGTCAGAGCAGCTGACAGCCTGCCATCCCTCAGCCTTTTATTCTAACACACAGACAGGGAGTTAGTGTGTGCAGATCTGTGTGTGGAGAAGGTATCTCATTCCTCTCTAACATCATCTCCACTTTGCATCTGTCTCTCTTAGTCTGCTTTTTTTCCACGGATCTAACAGACCTGGAGCCAGCAAGACTCAGAGGAAAGGACTTAATCAGGTTTATGTGTACTAAAGGTAGGAGTAGTAATAGATTAGATACAGCATACTTCTGTTTTGATGTGTTTATTTAATTTCAGAAAAATCACATTACTTTTCTAACCAAGTTTAGGGATAATATATGAAATTGAGTATTAAATGGATAAGTGTACTTTCTGCAGTTGAAAAGCTTAGGATGTAGCATGAGAGTATGCATGTTATCAGAAGAAACTTTTTTATTTAAAAAAAAAAAAAATATATATATATATATATATATTCTCATTTTAGAGCATTGAGATAACAAGTTTGCTCATCATTTCTGACCAAAATTGAGAAGATTTTAGTTGCAGACAGTATGAGGATTCTGGTTTCTATTTTGTATTTTTTTAAGGGCAATAAAGCAAAAATATGTTTTGGAATGAAATATGAAAAGGTATATAAAAATAATGCCAGTTTAAATGTTCTGTGAATTCTACCCTTACACTTCACGTTTAAAGATCCAGCAGCCTAGAACTACAAAAGCATACAGCTGTACTGTCTGAAAGATAGAAATCAGTTGTGTGTTTCAAAACTTTTGTCCCCAGGAGAATAGCTTGACTGGTTTCCTCTTTTCTTTTTCAGATGCATATTTGAGATCTTTTATTTCAGCATAACAACAATTATTTGAGGGAGTTTTTGTGTTCGCGACTAATTTAGAACTTGTAGATTTGAGCTGCCTGAATTGGCCAGACAGCTGTAATCGCACTCCTCTATTCTTAATCTCTTTATCTGGGCAGCAGCTGCCATATGGCCACAGTCAGCTGGATCAGATGTTTATAAGCTTCCTTCTTCGTCCCTCTCTGTCCTTTCAGCCTCCTAATTTGATCACAGCTACCTTGTGAGCTGCCCTCCAATCTTTATTTTTAGCCCTCTTAAGGATTAGGATTGATGTTGGCTGTGGGGCACTTAAAGTGATTGTATTGTAAATCTTCTTGCCTTATTCTAGCAATGGTATTTTACAGAATATATTTCAGGTTGGGTTGTAAGTTTTAATACACCTTGGATTGTGAGGGATAATTATTTTTCAGTAATGCACAATCTGTGTTTAAATGGTTTCATAGAACTTTGCTTTTAGTCACAGAAGAGGGGAAATAGATTAGCCTTTTTTTTTTTTATTTGAAATTTTACATTCTAGCTGAGTTTTAACTCTTGCAATTCCTTGATTTTTGTCCTCAAGGAAGGTGAATAGGAAAACAATGCCTTTGGAAGAATAGTATCTGGAATAATTGACACAACCATGCTGAAACACTTTCTTTTAGTTTGGTATTGCAAACTGTAGGGAAAAAGCATCTTTTAAAAGCCTCTCTCTACAAAGAAGAAAAGTCTTCTTGTATAATCAACACTTGTTTTCATTTTAGTTTATAGCTTTCTTCAGAAGTTTTATGTATTAATATAGAATATTTTGCTCTCATAGTGCATGGGGAAAGTTTAAAACCTTACACTTATGTTGACATACTTTTAATTTTTTCTTCTTTAAATTTCTAAAATCTTTGCTTTTGCTATTTGCGATCCCTTACGTATGTTATACCTGTAGATTTTAAGGTAGGAACATCTGTCTTCACGCAGTAAGCTCTCTCCTTTTTTTTGTTGTTGTTACAATTTGACTTTGTAGAGACAGTTGCTTAATTCTCAAAATACACTTTATTTTCTTTGCTGTGAAAATCCAACTTTTAAACCTACAGTATTTTGAGTCTATTTTAAATGTACTGTTTTAAGTAGCTTAAAAAGGATCACTGAACAGACTTGAGGAACAACAATGATACTTTTAAAAATAATTAGTGATTGCTTTACCTAAATTCTTATCAAAAGCAGTTGTGGTCTGCTGTAGTCTAGTCATAAAAATAACTTTACTGTGTTTTGTGGGGTGTTAATCATTTTGTGTGTTTTGTAGTTGTGGTATAGTTGTCACTTGATTAAAGTCCAGGGAATTAAATAATAGTTTCTAGAGCATAATTTGTACGTGTAGATTTGCTATATTTCTACCTATATTTAATTAAAAAAATCTTTTTGCTTATAGGTTATGAAGACAATATGGAGTTTCCTGATCATAGTAGACATTTGCTACAGTGTCTGAGTGAGCAGAGACATCAGGGTTTTCTTTGTGATTGCACAGTCCTGGTAGGAGATGCCCAGTTCCGAGCTCACAGAGCTGTACTGGCTTCATGCAGCATGTATTTCCACCTCTTTTACAAGGACCAGCTGGACAAAAGGGACATTGTTCATCTGAACAGCGACATTGTTACAGCCCCAGCTTTCGCTCTCCTGCTTGAATTCATGTATGAAGGGAAACTCCAGTTCAAAGACTTGCCCATTGAAGACGTGCTAGCAGCTGCCAGTTATCTCCACATGTATGACATTGTCAAAGTCTGCAAAAAGAAGCTAAAAGAGAAAGCCACCACAGAGGCAGACAGTACAAAAAAGGAAGAAGATGCCTCAAGTTGTTCGGACAAAGTGGAGAGTCTCTCCGATGGCAGCAGTCGCATAGCAGGAGATTTACCCAGTGATGAAGATGAAGGAGAAGATGAAAAATTGAACATCCTGCCTAGCAAAAGGGACTTGGCGGCTGAGCCTGGGAACATGTGGATGAGATTGCCCTCAGACTCAGCAGGCATTCCCCAGACTGGCGGAGAGGCAGAGACACACGCAACAGCAGCTGGAAAAACAGTAGCCAGCCCCTGCAGCTCAACAGAGTCTTTGTCCCAGAGGTCTGTCACCTCCATGAGGGATTCAGCAGATGTTGACTGTGTGCTGGACCTGTCTGTCAAGTCCAGCCTTTCAGGAGTAGAAAATTTGAACAGTTCTTATTTCTCTTCACAGGACATGCTTAGAAACAACCTGGTTCAGGTGAAGGTGGAGAAAGAGGCTTCCTGTGATGAAAGTGATGTTGGCACTAATGACTATGACATGGAACATAGCACTGTGAAAGAAAGTGTGAGCACTAATAACAGGGTACATTATGAGCCAGCCCATCTAGCTCCTATGAGGGAAGATTCTGTCTTAAGGGAGCTAGATAGAGAGGACAAAGCAAGCGATGATGAAATGATAACTCCTGAGAATGAGAGAGTCCAAGTGGAAGGAAACATGGACAGCAGTTTGCTCCCTTATGTGTCAAATATACTTAGCCCTGCTGGCCAAATTTTTATGTGTCCTCTCTGCAACAAAGTCTTTCCTAGTCCCCACATTCTGCAGATCCATTTAAGCACGCACTTTCGAGAGCAGGATGGGATCCGCAGCAAGCCTGCTACTGATGTCAATGTCCCGACCTGTTCCTTGTGTGGTAAGACTTTTTCTTGCATGTACACCTTGAAACGTCATGAGAGGACTCATTCAGGTGAAAAGCCCTACACTTGCACCCAGTGTGGGAAGAGCTTCCAGTATTCCCACAACCTGAGCCGCCATGCTGTGGTTCACACCCGGGAGAAGCCACATGCTTGTAAGTGGTGTGAACGCAGGTTCACGCAGTCTGGAGACCTTTACAGACACATTCGGAAGTTTCACTGTGAGTTGGTGAACTCGTTGTCTGTCAAAAGTGAAGCACTGAGCTTACCTACTGTCAGAGACTGGACCTTAGAAGATAGCTCACAAGAACTTTGGAAATAATTTTTTATATATATAAATAATATATATATATATATAAATATCTATATAGTTGTGGTACAGTCTAAAAGCAATCTTGTTTCCTTGATCTGAAAGTTTGGCTATTAGCTTGTTTTTGCACTTTAAGGCAGCATGAACATTTCACTAATTTAGCACTCTGAGAAAATGAACTTTAGAAGTAATATGACAAAATAATAAACTACAGAGGATTTTTTTTGCCCCTCTTTTTGGAATATAAGCTAGTAAATACTTCGCTATTAAAGGAAATCTCAAATTGTAAAAAGATTTTACATTGCTTTATTCTCTTCCACCCCTCAAACACTGCATTATTTTAAGACCCAAATGTTTTTCATTATTTTAAAAATATGAATGTTGAAATCCCCTTCAGTTTTATTAGTTCCTTTACATTTCTAAAATTGTATGAGTCCTTTCTAACTGTTGGAAACCTGAATGCTTTTAGACCCAAATAGAAAATTTCTGAAATGCTGGATTATCTATTTTTAAACAAGCAGTTGACTTAAAACTTATTATGGCAATTCCTGGATTTCTGACAGTTCCCACTGGAAAAAATAATTCTGAAAGTACACTGGGATCACTGGGACTCTGTTCAGTCTGTGAAGGTTTGCTTGGGATGAAAAAGGATATTGCAGCTTCAGCAGTGATGAACTGTGTGTTTAAAAATGTGAATTACTGTTATTGTATACTGTAATTGATTACATGGGCTGGGGGGGTGTCAAAGAACTTGGCAGGTTGTGTTGATGCTCTTAGTTGAGTTTTGAAAAGTAAATATTAACGCTACAGAAATGCATGAGTTTCAGTATATTTTTGTCTTTGTTTGCATTGTATAACTTTAATGAGTGAGTTTAAAATTATTTAATTTCCTTAGGAAAAAACACCACTGAAAAAAAACTGGTGTTATGAGAACATAAATGCACTGTTTTTATTTTATATAATTTAAATTTACTTTCCCACTGTCTTTAAGTTGAATAAAACTTAAGCTACAAGTTGATAATTTAGCAACATAAGAGGAAGATATTAATGTTTACAAACAGGCTTGAAGATTTGCATGTGCTGTGTGCATTTATTAAAAGAAAACCTAATTGCACAAAATCCACGCCAGCTCAAACTTTAGATGCATACATTTACCAAGATGAGCATTTTTAGAATTCCTGCTGCACAAATTAACAATAGGTCATTCTTATTCTTCTCTTCTCCCCCCCCCCCCCCCTTGAAAAGATTCTGGGGACTGAAAAAGCCCCAGGCTGAAAGGACTAGAAAGCTTTGATTGACATGGGGAAAGGGGGCGGGGGCAGGGGCAGGGTGGTTAGTGGACTCTGTGTATCCAAGCAGCAGAGACTGCAACCTGACGTGTGGTTTTAATGACCAACACACAGGTCAAAAGCATTTTGCACAGTGTTTGTTTTCCCTGTCTTGCACTTACAAATAAGGTCTATGGGAGTAGCATGGAAAACGTTTGCTGTTTTTTCCTTCTTTTTCTGCTTTTGTTTAAAATTTGAACGCCTTAACTACTGTAAACATAGCCTATTTTTGTGCTTAAGATACTGAATGGAAAACTCCATTGTGTATTGCTGGACTGTTTTGGAAATATTTGGTCAAATGTGTGTTAAGTTGGCTGTACCCTGTAATGGCATTTAAAACAAACAAAACAAAAAAAAGCTGTGAAAATGGCCTTGGAGCATTATCTTTAGTTACTTGAATAGTTTCTAGGTTTTAAAAATACATTCTTTTATTAATTTAGAAAAGACAATCAGTGTCTGAGAAAAATGGACTTTGTCTTGGATTTTTTTTGTGGTCCTCATGTGTGATTGCTTATTTTCTTTTTAGTTACACATTCTTCTTTTGTTCTAAAACTTAGACTGACATCTAGCTTTGACAATCATAGTATGTTTTATTTTCCTGAGGGGGGAATAACTTATAATGCTGTTTAGTTTTGTACTATTGGTGTGTTGGTGAATTTTTAAACTGTGTGCTAACTGCAATAAATTATATGAACTGAGAAATCAATTCCCTTGTCTTTTTTTTTTCCCCTCTTTTAAATTATAACTATGGAGTATTTTTTATATTGTGTGACTTTATTACTTTTGTACAGACTTCTATTGCTAACTGTGTATGGAATATGTTTTTGGTATGCTTTTAAGCACTCTGTTGCTAACATGCATATATATTTACCTCTCATTTAACATTTAAAAAATTAAATGCTTGTGATTTGAAAGCATTCATCTGTGTGTAGCGCTCTATCATTCTGTAGAGGGGAAAAATATGTTTTCTTCAGAGACCTGCATAGAAACATCCCATTAATTTCCTAGGGATCGCTAATGTTTCCTAACACTGCAAATCTCTAACAAAACAGAAGTGAGTGTTGTTCTTATGTTTTAAATTTACCCTAAATAGATCTGTCAGACTTGTTCTTTAGTATTCAAGTTTCTAATAGAAAATTAGAGGAGAAAGGAAGAACTTAATTTGAAGCACTGCTTGACTATAAACTGGCATCCTAGGCAATAGAATTATTAGGCATTTAAAATGTCTTGTATTTCAAAATATTGGCTGTACTCCAATCTACTCTGGGTTGCTATAAGAAGATAGTAATCATCCCTCATCCTCCTGGTCTGTCTGTAAATTTCACCTACTGTAAAAACCAGATTATTTTAAAAATGCCTGGGAAACCTCTGACCCTGAACTATTGATTCTTATAACAGGGTTGTCCTGAAATGTGTTTCCAAATCTGTCCTATCCTGCTCTGAACAGAACTACGACTGTAAAGTGTAGTGGGAATGTAAGGGTAGAACTGTGGTGTCTGGAACAGAAAAAGGTGAGAATTTGAGAAAAATCTTGTGAAGTAAAAGTAAAGATTCATTAGCACCACCATATAAACAAGTTTAGCTTCCATATAGCCTTGACCAAGTGAGTTTCATCACCTAATATACAGAAATATTTTGTAGATAAATACCTGAACTGTGCAAATTTCTGCATCCAGAGTAACTTATACTGCGCTGTAAGGATCTTTCCACAGACATTTTCATTAAATCCCTTTCTAAAGTCTCAAGAGCATTATTGTTCTTTGTGGTCTATGTATTAATAAAGTGAAGTATTTCAAGTAATTCCTCATACATTCTTAATGTTAAATTTAGAAATGAAAACATCTGTTAAATATATACAAACCCTGCTTAGCAACAAATTCTTACTACGGTCATAACTTTCAAATTATATAACCTTAATACTTGGTTAAATAATATAAGAGTGGTGAAAGGGAAGGTTAATATTGCAGCTATTAGGTTTGAAATCCACATAACTGATTAGCATTAGGTGTGGTTTTGGACAGGCTTGCCGTATGTTCCCAAGGGCCACGGGGTTTAAGAGCAGAGGATTCACAAATCCAGCAATATTTCATTTAGAGTCTTTGAAAGGGAATTCTTGTCCAATAGGCTAACCTTAATCCTAACTTCACCCCTAAAGATAAAAGCACTTGGTAAGAACATGCTTCATCATTTTGGCTTGTAGTTCGTTGGTGTATGTAAATATACAATGCGTGCTCAATCATGGCCACTGAATTGCTGCTTCTTGAAAAAAGGAGGCAAGTACACTTGTATCTTTCATCTTTCCATAGATTTAAAGTGACATCTGAAAACTTTGTAACTATTTTTTTATATTGTCTCTAAATACATTTTAAGCTTGAGAGAATCTATTCTAGCTAGCTTTGGGAGTGTTGCTTACAGAAATCAAAACACTTGTGCACTCATCTGCCTATTATGGTCTAATATTGGTTGATAAACTGAAATTTCGGTCTCTGTATCTATTATGATAGTCTTACGGGTTCAATAGTCTTTTTCTGACCAGTGATGGTCATTGATATTGAAGAGGGAATGTCTCTGTAATCTAAAACCACACTGGGACTGTACCACATCATTGCATTTTTAAACCAGTCCCACCGATGGTGAATTGGCTCTTAATTTGACTATTAAAACTCTATTGAAAGCTTATGGCTTCAATTATTATAATACTAATATAGCTTAATATGATATATTTGATAAAACAATTTTTAAATATTTACTTGAGAATATATGTTACTCTTACAGGCCTTCTGTTAATACAAAATTATTTTCACCTGAAACATGTAAATTTAAGATTGAAACGGCTCAGAATTTAAAACAAAATATAACTTGTCTTTCAGCAAAGGAATCTGCATAATTTACCCCATTCTATAAAGGGGCAGGGAGAACATCTAACAGATGTTTCACAGTCCTGCTGAACACTGATGTAAGACAATGCATATTTCAAAATCTAAATTAACCTTTTATTTGTAACTTAAAATAATAATTTTTTTAGCAGCTTGTCATTCTTTCCAGCAGCTGCACTTGTTAACCTGTTTGGTGAGCATGTTGAGGTTTTCTTTTCTTCTCTTCGTAAACTATCCTATCTGTTTTACCTGTAAGGCTGATCGATAATGTGACCTGTTAAAAATACTTGGGTTCAGATGTTTTTTAAAATTAAAAGAAATCCCTTCTATAATAATCATTCAAGCATTCTAACTTTTTAAATGGACTTCTCAAACCTAACTTTAAAAATAGTATTTCTTTGGTTAGTGCAGAAACCTACGCACAACGCTTTCTGAAAGCTACCTATACTCTGGTATGTCACAGAATTTTTTTACAACGTTAATGTATAGTGTTGGACACATTTTGAATTCTGTAGTAGAGGATTTGACTTTAAAAAATTGCATTTAAGCTCTGGTAATATTGATAGAATATAAACTATAATTTTTTAAACCACTGTAAGTACGCTTCAAGCCTGTAAATGGTCTAAAAATATTATGTAATATTTTTAAACTGTTTGCATGCTTGAGGTGTGTACAATCTTAAATTAACTGCAAGCCTGTAAAAATAATGTTTTATGATGGAAAATTGTTATAAAATTTTCTAGCGTAGATGTACTCTTCAAATTTGGGGGCACTGCTAAGTTTTGTTTCATTTTTAGATTTTTAATTCAAAACTAATGTACATAATTTTTCTTTTTACAAATATTTAGTGTGGTGTAGTTTATGCTAGTGAATAAATCTATAAATTATGACAAGTACTTACATATGGTAGCTTTGACTTTTTTAATTTTTAAAGCAGCAAACTAACAATTTTTTTTTTAAAGAGAAACCAAAAAACTAATATTTTAGACTTCCTAATAATGCTTTATCTTAGATATCACAATTTAATTTTTGTGGCATTTCAACTTTCAATGTCAAGTTAAATTAGATCATTTAAATATAGTTAATCTGATTTTAAAAATAATTTTAATTTATACACAGTAAAGTTGTTTTTTTTTCAGAATCCCATTTGTACAAATTCCTTTGGGTAAAACTAAGGTGGTAATACGTTGTCGCCAAATGAAAACAGTCATATGAAAAAATGCTGCATGTTCAAACCCTAGAGCTAGACACACTCATTCTAGTGTGATAAAATCCAGATAAACCTTTTACAGGGTCTTAACTCATGACAGATTATGTGTTTTCAGAAAGATTATTCTTTTTTATTATTGTGGGTTAAAAATGCATTACTGACTTTTTAAAAATCTAAATATTTTCTAAACTAATGATACAGAAGCATGTCCTATGTCTGTCAAAACCTTGGTGTCAAGGAAAAACAAGTTTGAGACATCTCTGTAAAACAAAGCAGTAATAAGGCAAACTATGATATGGGTATAACTGTCACAGTGACTGTAAGTACTAAATATACATTTCAAAATATGTTTTTCAGAAATAGGATTTGTCTTTCAGCCATGCTGTTTGTTGTAACAGAATTCTGCAATTTGCTTAATTCTAGAGTAGTATAATTCAAATACATTGTATGCTGCTAAGTTTAAGAAAGATTTTTATTTTATTTTCAATTGTCTTTAATTATAAATCAGCCACATCACTAATAGGAAGCATTATTATAATGCAGATTTTACACTGAAATTTAATTCTTGGATTTATATATTATATGTAACATTAAGCATGTTTGGTTTTGGGAGTCAAAAGGAGCTCATTTGAGTGAAAAATTTTACAGTAGTTGCACAGGTCTTGTTGTATCTTCTATCTGTAACAGCAGAGTTTTTATGATTGTGTCAAGTTTTCCATGATAAAACCTTACTTTTTAAGGTTGTACAATCTGTCCATAACATCTTACTCTGAAATATAGTATAGTGTATATATTGACCTGGAAGTGAAGTTTTTATTCTATTTAAGGTTTTGAGAAGCCTCTGACTGAGTGCTGCCCAGAAAGAAAGAGAAAGAGAGAGGAAAAAAAAGTTGGTTAGTTTTTTAGAATATTTTAATGTACTCAAGTGGTTTTGTATTTCTTAAATGGCAAATTTTCATTCTTATTGTATTTTGGTAGGGAATTTTTGTTTAGAAACAGCAGTGCATTTGCATCAAATTGGAGGGGTTTTAGAACACACATTTTATGCTCATATGTGATGGCCAGATTGACATGATATTCTGTAATGGTTGCTTGCAGTTGTTGCGGTCCCTGGAGGTAATCTATGTACTAAAAAGGCTTTTTATGATATGTACAATACATGCAAAAATATAGATTTACACAGTAAATCTTTAATCATTAGAGTCCAGTGCATGAAACCCTTTTTAAATTAGTAAAATATTTTGAGTAAATTATATGGATATCATGACTTAGAGAGAGAATTTTAAAAAAATTGACATGAAGTGTTGTTGCAGAGATATCATAATAGGGGCATTAAAATTACTTCTAAAAATGTTAAACAGCTTTGTGCTTTCTGTATAATTGATATTTGGGTGAATTAAAAAAAATCTTTCACAACTGTCCTAAAAGTGTAGTTTTCTGAATTTCTGTTTACAGCTATTTGAAATATAAAACAGCCTTAATTTTAAATGTCTGGCTTATTTTTTTTCCAATTTGTCTTTCAATTTTAACACTAAACATACTTTTTATACATTTTTGGTTTTGAGCCCAAATGTGCATTTACACTTTTAAATATGCACTTATTCTATAAATATGATTTCTTTGGGACTGCTTGAAGTTTATCATGTAAATTAGATGTGATTTATGTTTAAATATATTTGCCAGATCATAATTCTTCCTAAGGATTCATGTTAAGATAATTTTGGAAATACATACTGATATGGAATATGTAATTAAAATCTTTATGAAGCATTTTTTGGGTATAGGCAGCAGCTACTGTGACTTCATATTTTTAGCTATTTCCCCTCTGGTTTAAAAAAAGCCCAACCTAGTTGGCATTGTGTATCCACTATCTTGCTTTAAGTCCTAGATTTTCAGGCATTGTAGTCCACAAAAGCTTATGCTCAAATAAATTTGTTAGTCTCTAAGGTGCCACAAGTACTCCTGTTCTTTTCATGGACACAGACTAACACGACTGCTACTCTGAAACCTGTCATAAAATATTGAAAATATAGTGACCTTATTAATCTTTCAATATTTACAAATGGCTAAACTGACTTTGAAAACTAATTCTCTCCTGTTTGAAATTTCAAACAGGAGAGAATATTTAGACCATTTTTAAATATCTGGGACAAATTTATATTTGTATGTCCTTACATTAACATTAGAGGTGTGTATTAGTGCAACTGTAATGATTAGCTTCCTGGACAGTTAGGTTAAATGCTCGACAGTTAGGTCCATATACCCACAGCAGATGCTGAGTAACTCCTTGCAGGTTGCCTTAAGGATTTTCTTAATGCTAGTTTTCACTGGGAATAGATTAATCTCCTTGTAGATAATGGATAGTGCTTACAACGGCTACAGGTTTATAAACTGGGTAGATTACAATGCAAAACTTTACTTCCCTTTTTTATTAGTTTGGTAGAAAGCAAAATCAGGAAAGATATTTCCTTATTTTAAGGAATGAAAATTTCATTAATCTTTTGTAGTTTTTTAAAGGCAAAAATTATATGAAATTGATTATTCTGAATTTGTGTAAAAAATGGATGAATTTTAGACATGTTAGTGGGGAGGCCTGTTCAGACCTATCATAAATAGTTCAAAAAGGGACTAAATTAGGAAATATAAAACTCTTAACCTGCATACGAATTCTAAATATTGCCTTGTATCTTTTTTTTTTAGCATGTAATTTGGGCAGTTGGATTTGGGAGGAGAGGGTGGTGTTACCGTATCATGTAGCAATTACTCTATGGCTTTTTTGATATTTCAACTAAGCATTGTTTTATTTGAGTGATGTTTCAAGGCAAGTACTAGAGTGATTTGTGTGTGTAAACTGAAAGGCTCACTGTCATTTTACAAATATGGCTTCTAAAGATGAATATCTTGTAGTGGAAAAATATGTTAATCAAAAAAAAGACAGCAGGTTTGTAGGCATGTCTGTTGTGGAATGATTTGAAACGACTAAAGTGATTCTGCCTGGAAATGAATCAGATAACATTCTGATAATGTACAGTGGTTCAAACCTACAATTGTTAAAATAACCACACTTGTTCACACATAGTAAACAATGCAGATGTAAATATTCCTAACCTCTCTCAGCTGCAGCACTTAAACTTTACAAACATAATTGCTGGCTTTAAAAATATTATATTCTGAACTAATTGTACAATAATACAAATAATTTTTAATACACAGTAAATTAAGGGCTTGATTCTGCAACACTTATTTATGTGGATTGTTAGCATGAGAATGAGAAGAGTTGTAGCATTTGAGACCAAACTGGCTTGAGCTGCACTTGTTTAACTAGTAAGACGTACATTAGACAAATAGTGCTGTTCCTCATTTCCCTTTTCCTCTGTTTAAGAAACATATTCAGAACTCCCTCCATCCTGGAGCACTGCCAATTACTGAACTTGTACAGCCATATACCATAGTGGCATTTTCCCTAAAAATCTTCATGGACTAACAGACATGTTAGCACCAAGACTGCTTGAATTAAAAGTAAGTAGTTCTGTTAATAAAACATAGTTTTGTGCAGCCACACTGGTAGTGTCAAATCAGGGCATAAATATTGGATGTCAGAATCTAGAACAGAGATGATGACTTTTAGAGACATCAGTTTATATGCATTTGGAAGATGATACTAACATTTGGTATCACAGGCTCACTTTCTGAAACACTTGTTACTCCATGCTTTGTCTCCTATCCAAAGTGGCCCAGTTTGATGAGGGTGAAAGAGAATGCTGTAGTTAAAAGTCGATTGTTTTAAATAAAGGAAAAAAAAAGCACATTAAAATATGAGGAAAATTTATAGAAAGATTGGAGGGAAAACAGATGTGAATGAAGAAAAGATGCATCAGGATATAGAAATGGGAAGTAGGAAGGGAAAAGAAAACTAGTGTTTTCTTAATGTAACAATTTAATCTGATTTAGTACAAAAAGCATTCTGAATCTTTTTCAGCTTTTGAGAGGGAAGCGTAGGTAATCCCCATTACACCCTTTGGATTCCTATTGGTTGCTGTCTGTCACCACCCACCCTGTAGTTTTAGGAAGGTGTTAACTTTTCAAAGTATTTTTTTAAGTGCTGGGTATCATATTGCTCTAAAATGGAAAACCTCAGCCCTATTCCTCCTTCAAATATTAAGCACTTTTCATCCTTTGATCTCAAAAGTGTTTACAAAGGAGGGTAAGTATCATTATCCCCATTTTGTGGACATCTGCGGCACAAGTGAAGTGTCTTTTCCCCCAAGGTCCCTTCTAGAACCTGGGACTAGAACTCGGGTCTCCTGTGACTCCTAGTTATATGAAGTGCAGCAGCAGCCTGATGGCTGAGAAAGCTAGAAAAAGATGCAATGCTTTGAAAACCAGTGAGTAATGAAATCATTGAAGAAGAACGAGTAAAACTTGAAGCTCAAAGCTGTGTTTGTCCTGTGGTTAGGTAAAGAGGATTTGCTATGTACCAGTCTTCCGTTTGTTTTATGTTTTGCCCTCCATCAACCAGACCTTATACTTACAGTATTTGGTGCTTGCTTTTATAGCATGGCTCTTGGCCTTTCTACTGCAGGCTAACTTGAGTTGAATGTGCTTTAAAAATGATTTAGGGGAAGTGGAAAATAATTTTAAAATTGGATGGATAGCTCCAGAAGCACTTAGTCCAAGTAAAAGTGAAAGTTGTGATTCCTTGAGCTATGCAGACCAGGATCTCTGGGCAGGATTTTCAGTGCCTAAAGATAGGCAACAAGATGGATTTTCAAAAGCACCAAAGCAGGTTAAGTGCCTGTCATGGTATAATTCCCCACCCTGAACCTTAGCGTCCAAAAGATGAGGTACCAGCATGAATTCCTCTAAGCTTAATTACCAGCTTAGAACCTGTACCGCTGCCACCAACCAGGAATTCCAGTGCCTGGTACACTCTGGTCCCCCCAAAACCTTGCCTGGGGACCCCCCCAAGACCCAGACCCTCTGGATCTTAACCCAAGGAAAGTAAACCCTTTCCCCCACCGTTGCCTCTCCCAGTCTTCCCCTCCCTGAGTTACCTGGAAGATCACTGTGATTCAAACTCCTTGAATCTTTAAACAGAGAGGAAAATGCACCTTCCCCCCTCCTTCTCTTTCCCCCTCCCAGACTCTCCCTGAGAGAGACAGTAATCCTGATACAGAGAGAAATTAACCTAACCTTTCTCTCCCCCTTCCCTCGTTCTCCCCACCCGTAATTCCCTGGTGAATCCAGACCCGCGTTCCCTTGGGGCTCACACCAGAATTAAAAAAAACACAATCAAAGTTTTAAACAAAACTTTCATTAAAGAGAAGAAAACAATAAAAATTATCCTTCGTAAATTTAAAGGATGGATTAGGTACAATGGGTTTCTCAAGCTATAGACGACTGGCAAAGCCTCCAGCCTAAGTATACAGTAAAATGTAAAATCCTTTCAGCAAAATACAATTTTGAACTCCTTCCAGCCAAATGCACATTTGCAAATAAAGAAAACAAACATAAGCCTAACTCACCTTATCTACCTAATACTTACTATTTTGAACTGATAAAAGCCTGTATTGGAGAGACTGGAGAGAAACCTGGTTGCACATCTGGTCACTCTCAGAACCCAGAGAGAACAACAACCAAATTCCAACAGCGCACACAGAAAACTTCCCTCAAGATTTGAAAGTATTCTGTCCCCTGATTAGTTCTCTGGTCAGGTGACAGCCAGGCTTACTGAACTTATTAACCCCTTACAGTCAAAAGAGATAAAAAGTACTTCTGTTCTATTAACTCCTACTATCTGTTTATGACAGTGCCTAACTCCCTATTTTTAAAAATCCCACTCTAAATAGCTATGCTTAAGCACCTAAATACCCCTGAAAATCTTCCTCGGTGTTCACCTTTGTAATTACAAAGGTGAAGAAGGCTCAAATCTGCAACTTTTTTACAACTCAGTTTTGTAGTTAATACTGTGTATATCTCCTCCTCATCCCCTACTGAGAGGTGACTAGCATTGGGTGGGAATAGAAACACCAGTGAACTAATTAACCTCCCTCTCCCCCGACACACTCACCCAACCCATTTGTACTGTCCTGGGGAAGATGTGCAGCACTGCATCATCTGAAGCACGATCTGTTGGAAAGAGCCACAACACGTGGAAATGTGCAGCAGTTTTTTCTGTGCCCTTTGCCATTTGAGTCAAAGCCTGGATTTCCACACACATTTAGCTGACGACCCCTCCCTACCTAAAATCCATGCTGATTGTAGGATCATAGCCTTAGTTAGTTTAGTCTCGAGTAGTGAATATAGTGCTTTGACTCTCCTAATTTGTTCCATCATCTCAAACCATACCCATTTTCTGGAGCTTGTACACTTAGTGCATGGGACCATTTTTTGTGCTATGTGATGTTGCAACAACATGCCAATGAGGTGGTTTGAGATTGTTTCACACAATTTGAAAATAGGTTTTGTATTGCTGCACTCTTTAGTGCACGAGGCATGAGAGCATGTGATCCTGGACTTGTCAAAAATCTTGCTGGCGTAGGCTCCTTCTGGAAACAAAAATAAAAATGTGGGATTCTGAGTGAAACCACTACAAAAGCCAGAGCAGACTCCAAAATAATGTGTTTCTTTGTGGGGATGGGGGATGTAACTACTTTCAAACAGTGTTTTCATTAGGGCCCTGTAAAGAATTGCAAAGGGAAATCCTGTCAGAACTAAGACAATTGCAAGGTGCTGTACCTGCTGAATAAGGAAGGGCACTTGGAAGAAATGCGTACATCAAATGTTAAACATTGTGAGTTATGTATGATATGGGGCAAAGTTTTAACTAGTACTGCTTAGAGAAAAGTCTTGAAACTCAGCTTGTGAACAGTGGCCTATTTTTATTATAAACACTTCAAATAATTAAGACTGTACAACAGAACAATTAAGATAGGTACAGAAAGGAAAGATATTGGGAAATGGTTTGGGCTTCTTTGGAAAAATGTTGAGGTTTGGGAGGAAAAACTGATATATTTTGATTCAGAAGGGCCACCATGGTGCTTCATTGGAATTGTAGTTCAGGTGTCTCTCTAAGTTGGGCTCTGTGTTAGACTACTTTTCCCATGATGCACCACAGTCTCCCCTCTTGCTGGGGGGAGTGGGTGTATCATAGGAGATAGTTTAGTTAGGTAGTCTGGCTCATAGATGAGAATGGGAGCATAAGGGACCATGGCAGCATTTCAGAATTTGAAATATTTCAGTTTTCATCCAAAGATCAAAAGTTTTTGTTTCCCAGGTTCTTGGGCTCTTGATGAAAAAACAAATGTTGTGGCAGAAACCACAAATTTTTAGTAAAAATGTCATTTAATTGAAAACTCAGTTTTCTGTCAAACAGTTTTGATGGAAATGTTTCAACCAGTCCTAATAAACTTAAGCAGCCACATGACCTGATTTATGTAACTTCCCGTGTTCTTACCCTGTCCTTTGCTGCTGCTCATTATGTCTAATTTAACATTGAGGCCCTGCGATGCTGCAAACAGTTATGCACAGGAGTAACGCTGCTCATGTGAGTAGTCATATCAGAGTCAATGAGACTATCTACTCGCATGAGTCAATTTACTCAGGTGTGTGGGTTCAAGATTAGGACCTTAGATTATAGAGTCTTTGGAGAGCGGAATTAGTCTTTTTTATTCCTTTTGTACTATTTGTCTGTAAAGCACCTAGCATGTATTTGAGTACTGTTACATAATGATGTCTGTGAGATTTCAGGCTCCTGCCATCCATCTTCTTTGGGTCTTTGTACACATTTCTGTGAGGCAACCAATTTCACAAAAACATCAGAACCGTAATCTGTTTTCCTCTCTTCTTTGTTGCTTAATGGATGACTCAACCTTCTTTTGTGATTACATAGCTTTAATTTGTAGTTTTTAGGATAGTGATCATTCCTCTTATTATTTATTTTTGGTTAAATATTCTTATTTGTTAATTATTTAATAGTTTGTTTGGGTAAAGATTAAAAAAAAAAAATCAGCTTGGTGCCATAGACTGAGTCCAAAAGAAATTAACTGCTCCATTGCACATATTGGAGTGGAGAGTTTACTGAGGACTCAGTCCTGCTAATAGACTGGCAGTCTTATAAAAGGGTTTAAAGATGCCGTATAACTATATTCTGCATCAGTTTTAAATGAAATCTCCATTTTATATGAAGTGTTTTGTGCTTTGAAACACTGACAAGTTTTCACTTACATTTATACATTAAATGTGATTTTAAACTACAAATTTTGGCTGGGGGGGAGGGGTTTGCTTCCTCTTCCTTCACCACTTTTTTCCCCCATGGTGTTTGTAAGGGAAACAGGGTGAGACTCCATCAGATTACTTTAGTGCCTATTATGACCTAGGCATGGCCAAGGAGTCTGTGAATAAGGCTTGTCCTCTATACACAGCATTAATAAACACTTTCAATCAGCTGTCAAGTGCCACTAAGGAAGGAACAAATAGTTATAGAGGAAAAAATGAAGGGGAGATGGTTAAATTTAAACAGAAAAAAAATCACTGAAGCATAATTGTTAATCATTGTAGATGATACAATTTTTCAATAACTGTGTTTAAAACTTGGAGTTCTAGCTCACAAAGGCTATTTTGCTGGCCTACTCTATTTGATCATAGTTTAATTGGAAAACAGCTGAAATAAGAAATTAAATATTTCTTGACAAAAAGGTAATGTTGATGTAAGGTTTCTTTTTAAAGCACTAATTGCAAACGAAGGAGGATTCCTGTTTTGGGGAAGCTAGCTTTCATGGATTTACTGCTAGTAACTGTAAATGTAAAGGAAAATGTACAAAGTATATGAGGTACTGTAAATCATAATGAACTGAGAATGGGGTAATAGATGACATTTTAAAAACTGAAAATATAAAAAATTAAGTATTGTCTGATTCCTGGGATAAAGTTTTATATGATGCATAGCACCTCCAGTCTGTCTGGACCAAGGCAGTTTTTTTCTTTTTTTCTTAAACATTACTTCTTGGCAAACTAGATATGCAAATGCCAGAATACACTAAAACCACATTTAATTGGACCCACTTGCCAACTTCTTGAACACAGCTTGGATTATTTCACTGGAGGCTGCTTCTATTAAAAGATGGGGGAGGAGGAAGTGGCATATTGACAAGGCTTCAGATTTTTTTTTTTTCCACTAGCAGTACAATTCTGCTATGAGCCAAGTTTGGAAGTATTTTACTATGTTTAATAATAATGATTATTACAAATATTGTAAACATATGCATTTAAGTGGAATGCAATGGGAATAAAATCATGTTATGAATTTAGCTTTGGATTAATTTTCACTTTTCTTTTTTAGTGTAGCTGCCTTCCACAATAATGGAAACCCTACAGAACTATGTAACATATTTAAAGAGGGGGGACATGTATTACTTTTGAGGGCTAAATGAGCTAATAACCTAAAAATATTTTCTTATTTGTGAAATTCCCATCTTTGCCTAGAGTCAATTATAATGTAAAACATAAAGGATTAAAATTAGAGGGTCTAAGGATCTCCCAGAAAATTCAGACATGGATATTGGATGCTGTACTTATGCTATATTGTCTCAGTGAGAAATAGAAACCACCAAAAGTTATTTCTGTAATTATCAGTACTGTGAACAATTAACTATAAGTTTAATTGCATTCCATTCCAAGTTTAACACCCTTTCTTTGCTATACAGCTTAGATTCTAACATTTTTAGGAGAGGGACTGCCTTTGTTCTGCTTGTACAGCATCTACCAGAAAGGGGTCCTTCCTGGTCCATGACTAGAGCCCCTAGATGTATCAGTAAGACTAATAATGAGCATGTCAAAAAATTCCTGGGCAATAGCCAGAGACAAATTGAATTTACTTAAACTGTAAGCTCTTTGAGGCTTTTTGTTATGTGTTTGGACAGCGCCTAGCATGATGGAGCACTGACAGCTAATTACTGGGTACTAGTATCCTTTTGGCCTCTGTGAATAGTCATCTCTAAACCATGAAAACAATGTCCAAACCATTGTCATGTTTCTGATGTGTAAGCGCAGGTCTAACCTGGGTTCTTTCTCTTGAGCCACTACCCTATTTGTCTGTGAACCTTCACAAAGGTGCCATCCCAACTGGGTCTCATGGCGCATGTGATTGTTTTCACTGAACTCAACACACTAGGTACAAACCTTACGATTTTCTCACATTCCAACTTGAGCTGCTTAGCAATTGTGCAGCACTTTGTTATGAGCATGACTTTCTGTTTGTTTTGTGCTGCTTCTCCATTGTGATGTTTTGTCCTGCAGTAGCATAATAATAGTTTGCAGTGAGAAGCAATGAAAGAAAACATTTATTTGTACATGCTAGGCAGGATGTCTCACATTTCTCTCTATTCTCCTATAATATTTCAGTGTCGGTCTTAACTTTATGAAAATGTTCCCTATTTGATGTCTTCATGTGGTTTTTGTCCTCATTTGAAATTTGCTGCAGCATGTTGGATGTTTAAAGGTTACTTAAGGACATCAGCACAGCATTCCTTGAAGCACTGAGCATGCAGTCATTGAGCAATTCAGCCACACCTGCCCTACCACATTTCAATGTCATTTGTCATCTATAACCTCTTAAATGTTACTTTCTCAAAGGCCTAAAACGTTTTCAGTATTGGCAAGGATCTGGAAAAATAATCTTGAATAACAGTGTCACTAATTAGGGATGAAGTGTCACTTAGATAGTAAACATCTATTTTCAGGTACTTAGTATTTTTTTCAGAAGCTTCTAATTGGGCTCATGTTCTTCACCCATGTTCATATTAACCCAAAGCAAACTTTCAAGAGGAAATCTTTATTGTAGAGGTTTTATTGTAGAGGGTTGTGAGTCAGAGAAGGGCAGAGGAATTTCTTCAGCTTTAGAAAAAATTTGATTCTTTTTTTTTCCCCACAAGAATAATTGAAGTGGTGTGTATTTAAAACGTGCTTAGATCTGAACTCTGACCATCTCAAGGAGTTCGGGGTGTACAAATCTGAGATTTCAGTTTAGCCCATTATGAACAGAGAGACCATTTTCAAAATTCAGATCAGGGTGCAGAAAATTTAACATCCATAAAAATCAACAGTGTTTGGATTCAGGGCCTTGATAGGGATCTACACTTATTGTGTCCCATTATCATAGTTTATAAGCACCTCACAATCTGTAAGGTTTATCCTCACTACATCCCTGTGAGGCTGTTAAATACTATTGTCTCAATTTTACAGGGATCTGACCCATCCAGGCCTGGTCTACGCTTTAATTTTTTTTTTTTTTTTAATGCTGGCATGGCTATATTGGTTGGAAGTGTGGGGAAAAATCACACCTCTAGCCAATTTAGTTTTGCCAGCAAAAGCCCTGGTGTACTGGTATACTGGCCAAAAAGCCCTTTTGCCAATAACCTCATTTAGTTCACAGGTCTGGTATAAGCTATACCAGCAAAAACATTCCTTTGGTGATATAAGCTGTCTCCACTAGGAAGTTTTGATGGTATAGCTACAGTGGCGAAACCCATTCTAGTGTAGACCAGGCCACGAAGACCAAATGACTTTTTTTCCAGGGTCATGCAGGAAATCTATGGCAGAGCAAGAAACGGATCCTGGTCTCTGGGGTCCCAGTCTAGTGTCCTAACCACAGGACCATCCTTCCTCTTCTCATCTCTGCTAATGTTGAAAAATTGCATCCAATCTGTGTCTTATATCTTAATGCTCAATGATCAGTACAAGGGAGGGAGCCGAATCTGCCAGCACCAATAGAAAATAGCTTTTGGAATACAAGCTTCAACCTGCTCAGCCAAGAGACCACTATAATCCATGCTCAGTAAAAATGAATACCACTTATTTTAAGTATTTGTTAAAAAAAAAAATATTAAAATAGCTTTTCACTTGAGGTGTGCACATTATGGTGCTGGAGAGACTGATATAGGTGGAAAGTTTAAGAGCTAAATATGTATAGGATGGCTAAACAGGAAGGATGTTAGTCTACAAACATTTGAAAGGTATAAACAGCCAAGAGGGAGAGGATTTTAAGAGTATTATAAGGAGGAAATATTTAGGAGTAATGGGCTCAAGTTACAAAAGACAAACTTTACACTGACTATCTGGATACATTTTCTGAGAATGAGATCTGTAGAATCCAGAATAGAAAGCTCCTTTCCCTGGGACATTTTAAATGTGACTGGGCATAGCTCTATATGTACTATGGAGAACAAGCCTGTATTGGAGAGAGTGATGAACTATCCACTCCTTTAACCTAGGTTACCTCTTTATGGCTAGATGGAAGATGAGTTCTGAAACTTTTTACTGGGGTCATGCTATAAAAAGGCTGAAAACCACTGAATTAGATAACCTGATGGGTTCTGCCCATCTCTAATGTCTGTGATGCTTCTACAAGTGGTCAGTTGGAGTGAAGTCAAAAATAGAGCTGGGTGAAATTTTTCACGTGAAACTTTTTTGGTGAAAAATGCAGATTCAGCAACACACTAATATTTCATGAATTTGTGTTGATTTTGCCCAGTTGTTTCAATTAAAAAAAATCAGAAAAAATGAGAAGTTTTGTTTGGACATTTTTTAAATGCAACATTTCAGTTTTTCTATTCAAAGTTTATTTATTTTAAAATTTCTTTAGATTTTATTTTAAAAACTAATTGTTTCAAATCAGTAGAAATTAAAACAAAACCTTTTGATTTTTTTGTCCAAAGAACATTTTTTGACTTTTCAATTAGTTGAAAATACTGAAAATTTTCATTTTTTGTTTTACTTGGAACTATTTTTCAATTTTTCTGAATGGTCAGTGAACTGAAAAATCCATCATTTGCCCAGCTCTAATCAAGAGTGGACCAGTGAAACGTCTATATAATTCCAACGTAAGTGGCATTTGCAAAGCTACTTTATGGGTTAGGAACCTGATCTTCAAGAGCCAGTCTGATCACTGCTTTCACCCAAGGCGTTTTGTAAGTGTTAGCTTCAAATCCACACCATAGCTGTCTCTAACAGCAGCTTCTTCATGTTTTATTGCATATACTGACAACAGAACACTTCAGTCCTGAAGAACAGGTGCACCACAAAGTACAGCTTTTAAAATGGGGATCTGCCACTAAAGCGACTTAAATAAAGATCAGGTGTACTTGTGGCATCTTACAGACTAACAAATTTATTTGAGCATGATAAATAAATAAAAATGTCTTTGCTGCAGCAGAGACAGTACGATTTCCGTGGCTGTTTCAGCCGTCTCTGCGACAGCAACTGCAGCACAGGCACTCTCTTAGCCTTAATGGGAGATAGAATGAGTCACTGTGTTCTCTCCTATGGAGTCAATTAATGTTCATTTTTGTTTACCTATGTGTAAATGAGAAATAAGTCCCTTAGACTGAGAAATGTGTTTTGCAACTTATACAAAGGAATGTATAACAATTTCAATGTTAAATCTACCGAGTGTAACAGCAAAATGATGTTCCACCCAAATTCAATCTAAAATATGATTATTCAAGTAGGTTCTTTATGGCTCCTAGAGAGTCATTGATGATAAATTCTTCTGGCCACAGTGTACCCTCGTTGACCCCTACAAATCCCATTATCTTCAGTGGGGCTGCACAGGTGTGAATGAGGACAGAATTTGGTTTTGGAATTAGAATTTGAGATGACAATTCTCTTTGCTGTGCATAAGCCAGAACAGAATCCAGCTCACTCACCCCAAGCTGCGTTGGCTTTGCAGTGTTAACAGCCGTAAAAAGCTGTTGTCCTTAATTAATCAGATACAACTTTTAATACACACAAGAAGCTGATCAGTTGAGTAAGATGAGTGCCATATTTACTCAGTTGGCTTTCAGAGTAGAATCACACTTTAGGGTAGTGTCTGAATTGGCCTACTTGTACTTACAATCAATATAAAATCATTTTTACAGTAAATGCAAGTAAAGTAATAAGTGGAAGGCCTGGATTGCCCTGATATGCACTATTAATATATACTGTATCAGACTGTCCTAATTAGTAATTGTCGAAAGTTCCTCTAACTTCACGCTAAAATAACCCTTATTTCAGGAGCATGACATGCAAGAGGCTAAAATTATTTTTAAAAAATCTTGCAGTGTGATTATGCTCTTCTGCATGGGCAGCAACCAACTTTTGTTGATTTTTAAATGAGCTGTGATGTGGGTTAATGGCAAACATTGCAGGGGAATATTTCTTTATATTTTAAAAAAAAATCATATAAATGCATTAAGTTTTAAGGTTTTCTTGTTTAATATAACTACATTTGAGGCCAAATTTCTCTTGATAGTACACCTCTACCTCGATATAATGTTGTCCTTGGGAGCCAAAAAACCTTACCATGTTATAGGTGAAACCGTATTATATTGAACTTGCTTTGATCCACTAGAGTGAGCAGCTCTGCCCCCTCAGAGCACTGCTTTACCATGTTATATCGGGTGGCGTTATATCGAGGTAGCGGTGTATTCCTTCAGCTCCCATATTACTATTAGAGCTTGTCAAAAAGAATTTGTTGAATCAAAATTTGAAGCAGATCTAGAAAAGTACGTACAGCTTTCAGGAGCTGGGCCACTGCAGTAAAGTGAGATTTCTGTGAATCAATATGTTACAGTAGTCTGATAAATTGATATTCAGACAAAGATGTTAGAGACATGGAAAGACGTCTATACAATGACAGATGGAAAAGATAAGGACTGTTTAATTTAGAGGGAAGAGCAAGAAATCAGGACATAATAGCAGTATATAATACAGCGAATGGTACAGCAAAGAAAAATTGAATGCTCTAGTTCATTCTATCATACGCATCTAATGCTATGGAAAGGACATATATATATATATATATATATATATATATATATATGATGAAAGAAAACTCCTTGTTATAGCATATTTAATTTACCTGTGAATCTCCCTGTCAGAAGATACCAATGAGTGAACTGTGTTTAAAAAAAAAAAAGAATTAGACATTTAATGTATAATGAGATTATCTACAATTATAGTAGAATACAAAATGAAATGGGACATAAATCCTGCTTTAGGACAAAAGCCAAGGAATAATTCCTGGGAATAATCCCCTGTGGTCAGGTTATTCCAAAACTGTCCAGTACTGGATTCTTGTTCTTTATATGTTAGCAGGTGCTATTTGTCCCTCTGCCTGAATCAGGATAGTGGATTAGATGGACTGTTGGTCTGAGCTATACTCCTAGAAACTACTATTAAATTCTATAATTGTATCTACCAAATCCTTGTGTTTGGAAACAACCACTTTTAGCTTGGCACAAAGGAAATTGGACGCAGAACTCTTAAGATTCACAGTGGAGTGGGAGAGGTAGCTAATTCCAAGTACAATGTGCTGAAAAGGAACCCTAGGGGGTGAGCGTACACACAATGACAAATTAACTCCGAAACAACCCTTGTGGTCTGAAGGTTGCATTTGGTGTGCGGCTTTCAAGGGGGCTACAGAAACACAGTGCCAATTACATGATGAACAAATCTGGTATTTAATTCAGTGGCCACAGGATTGTACTTTCCATGTCAGTTTGGCCACTGCCCCTCATCAGCTTTGTGACTAATATTACCTGGCCAGTCATGCCATGCTTTATTGACATTCAAGAAGGTTAGCAGCCAGCGTAGGTCTAGTGCACGAGATGCTAGTTTCAAATGTTTTTAAACAATGTTACGATAACTCTTAATTTCTTTAGAAGGCTGTTAAAGATCTATGCTCTGACTAGCTGCAAGTGACTGAAAAGGTAAGACAATCCTTTCTCTTCCTTGCTCGCAGGAGCTGTGGTAGGGCAAATTATTTTTCTTATGAAAAATGTACGTTCAGGTACCAAACTGCAGCAATTTTATAGTAAGGTCCCTGCATGTAATCTATATTCTAATTAATACTCTGCATAGTATAATCAACAGAAATCTTCTGGCAGTCAGTCTGGTTTAAAAAATGTTCAGCTGCGAGGTTTTTCGAGTCTCTTCAAAGATCAGGGTAATTAAGCAAAGCTGCTGGAGGGGGTTCCCCTTGCAGCTTCTTTAATACTGGAAAGGGGGAGCGATGCTTGAAAACCCAGGCAACCTCTGGCATCCTCACTCTGCAGTGGAAGGCTCTTTGGAACAGAAAGGAAAGAATCTTTCCTTTTTTTCTGCTGCTGTTGAGCTGTCTCTCTCCTGTTGTCTGAGTGCCAGAGCTGCAAGCCTATCCTGCATCTCTTGTATCTAACATACTGTCTGTTCTAGAGCAGATGCAAGGGAGGCAGCGGGACTGTTCAACTTGTGATGAGTCGCTCCAACAAACTCAAAAGTAGATGAGTACAGGTATCTCTATAATATGTTTTGGGGGGGCGGGTGGGGGGAGAAGGAAGCAAGCACTCTGGCCCCGCTTGCTTGTGCTAATTGATAACTTCTGCTGCAGCTATTCACACTTAAATAAATATACTTGTTGCAAATTATTTTTTAATAAGCAAAGAATAAAAACCTAACAGCTTCATCAGAGTGTCAACCTAGAATGAAACTGTATTTAGAATGCTTTATGAAGGCAAAGGCTGCAGTTGCTCAGAGCTGGAAACTGTTTACCTGGAAACACAGATATATTCACAGAGTTGTGAAAAAAATTTTTATTAAATAAAACATTATATTGTTGTGATGCACTGCATGACACTACGGCCTCGTGGATAGAGACCTGGGATTCAGGAAATTGCATTGGCTTTGCAGTGTTAACAGCCATAAAAAGCTATTGTCCTTAATTAATCAGATATGACTTTTAATTACTTAATTTTTCTATGACTCAGTTTTCCTAGCTGTAAAATGGGGATAATGATACTTGCCTTGTTTGTAACATGCTTTCAGACTGACTTATGGAAAAGCAGTACATAAGAATGAGGTAGTATAAAATTGTATTTGTTACTTGAGCCTAACTCTCAACAGGTTGTTTGGATTTTTTTGTGCCCATGCTGACAGATCAGGTTCATGTTGGCACCATTTGAGCTGCCTTTTTTCTGCTTCCTTTAAGGTCAGATATCAGTTTCTTTTGTTGGAGCTCACCCTGGTGGGAAATGTTTGTCTTTTGTTTAACAGGTACATACTGAGAGAGGTTTCTTGTTTTGGAACAGGGTAGAAAATAAAACAAGAATCACAAACAAGATATCACTGTGAAAAGCAGAACTAGCTAGGCTATAGGCTCCAGTAAGACGGAGAGAACTGGTTAGGCAGGATGAAACCTGTGTATATATATAAAAGTTCTTGGCCTCAATTGCTGTTCCCATCTCTCTTTTTAAGCAAACCAACTAAGAGTGTGTGTGTCTCTCTTCAGACCGAGAGTTTCTTTTTGCATTGTAGGAAAACTGGGTTCCTTTGTTATTCTGAATAATCCCCTTGTGTTGAAGTCCAGTTATCCATTAAGGCTCCAGTGCCGCAATTGACTGTGTGGGAGTGCAGGGGTGTACATGTGTGCAGTCAATTCCAGAATCGGGGTGTCCATCTTCTAAAACCAACTTAAGGTTGCCCAATTTTATATATATATATTATATATTTGTCCTAGCCTTTGCATGCAAAATTCTCTTTGCTAGTTCTCTGCCTCATTCATAACCATTAATTTTATGTTTCGGAGTAGCAGCCATGTTAGTCTGTATCCGCAAAAAGAACAGGAGTAGTTGTGGCATCTTAGAGACTAACAAATTTATTTCAGCATGAGCTTTCGTGAGCTACAGCTCACTTCTTCGGATGCATAGAATGGAACACACAGACGAGATATTTATACATACAGAGAACATGAAAAGGTGAAAGTATGCATACCAACAGGAAGAGTCTAATCAATTGAGATGAGCTATCATCAGCAGGAGAAAAAAAAGATGGGCCTTTGTCTATCCTAATGACCTTTCTGGAACATCTTTCATGATGCATGATGCAAAGCTAGGCAAACTTTGCCCCAAAGCCACGAGGTTTAAGTTAAAAATAGATAAATAACATAAAAGGTCAAAAGGTTACTATGCACAGAATTCTAAATTGGATATTCAGCCATAGTCCGTCCATCCCCTCTCTCTCTCTCTCTCTCTCTCTCACACACACACACACACACGTAGATTCTGTAGACAGCTCTGAAACACTCCAATGTAAAAATTCTTGCATGAGTAAGGATGATAAATTATATCCCAATTCTTGAAGAAAAATGGAGAGAAGTGTTAAGTGGCTGCTAGAAATGGGCCTGAACCAAAGCCCAGATCCAAACTAACCTGCATTTCAAGCAACACACAGTCATAATCATTTGAATGTTTGTGGAATGTAAACACTAAAAGTAATGTGAACACAACCTAACCAAATTCACCTATATATCTGAATTAATATTTGTAGAACATTTGTTTTGCTAGTTTGGCCTGACTCTAGACAGCACAGCTTTCTGATGAATACAACTTTGTCACTAACTGGAAGTAGTAATCTTGCTCTATCCATTAGTTACTGTATATGCAGCTTGTATATATAATATTTATATTTTCCCCTAAGTTGTGAAATATATAAAAGTATAATTTCACTAACTGAGAGCTCATCATTCAGATGACAAGGTGCAATCAATAAATCATGCAGCACCTGTGGTTATTCTGCATGTCAACTCATATTTCCATGTCGCTGTCCCGACTGTTACTGAGTGTTTGTGTTGTACCTTTCCACCTCCTCAGCATTGATTTAGGAGTTATTATTCTGGGCTCATAGTAACTGTAAAAAAAAGCAAGTTCCAAGTGTCTCTGCCAAAAGGAGGAAATGAAATGAGCAAGTCAACAGACAATTCCACTTGTCAAACACCACTTGCCTCCATCTATGACTTTGTTGAGGAAACCTGTGTTTGGGCAAGTTGCATGAAGTAAACAGATTGCCTTCTTAGTAGGATGACCTCAGTACCCAATAAAGAATCTTGGTCCCAGCAGTTGTGGTCCTCAAATGAATGAAATGGAAAAACCAAGGCTACTTTTAAAACTTACAAGTTGTAAGCTTCTGAATAATGCATTGCAACATCCAGACTGGCTATGTGGGGAAAAAAAAAAAAGTTTTTTAATGGACAACCAGACGGATAAGGATGGTATTATAAGAAGAGTTTGACATACCAAAAAAAAAAAAAAAGTACTTGCACGCTTTTGAGATTGACTGTCAAATCATTTCACATCTGTACCTAAAGCAAACAGACATAATGCTAACAGCTTGCTACAACTCAAAAATGCCACCCACTAATCAGTCCACCTGTGGAATTATCAGTCCATCTTGCAAGCCGCATACCCGACTGCCAAGAAGCTTGACAAGAAAATGTATATTAAAATGTTGAGTAAGACTGGAAATACAGTGTGGTGTAGTATAAACAGAATGCACTTGGTGTGCGGAAAGTGAATATGCCTTTTAATTCAACTTCTGAGTACAGATGATGACCCAACACTGTTTGCTCCTGCCTTTGCCAATTGTGAATGACTAAGATGCTTCAGTGACTGGAAGGCATACACACTTCCCCTGTGTGATGGCTTCTCACTCTGTTTTGTAAAATAATTCTCTCAGTTACTTTTTGCATGCAGAGGTAATTAACAATTGCTGGAATTATAAGCATTTGCACGATCATCCTCAACAGAAATGTACCAAGAAATAAATATCTCCTATGTAATGGATGCACCCTTCAGTGTAGGACAAAAATGTTTTATTGAGAGTGTGCAGTCCATGATCTTAATTCCTTGAGACTAAATTACACTGGTTACAGCACCAGATAGGCTGGTACTATTTCACATGCTGGCAAAATGATCATTTCACTCTTTTTATCCCCCAAAAGAATGTAAAACACTGAGACATTAGAGGAGCAAGTTTTCTGGGACTCTGAGATGGGAAAAGAAGGGATGGGGGATGTGCAGTGAAGAGTAATTATTATGTACAACACAGGATCAGACGGTTGTGCAGTCTGTGGTGTTGCAGGAGATACCGTGGAATGATTAGATTCTTTAGATACTATTTTCTATATGTTCCAAACTCCATTTTCACAAAGTAGCTGTTTTCTGTATCTGTGAGTACGAAATGCTATTTTAACATCTGTTCTTTTAAGGCTATTTGCTCTGGGAAAGCAGTGTGTTTTGCCATAAATTTAGGTCATTAATTTGTATCTGTTCTTTGTTTATTTAAGAAACAGGACAAAAGGGCAGCTGCTGAAACATTTGGCTGTGCCGAGGGGTAGTGGGCTCAACATGCTGGAGTTCTGCACACGACCAGCTTGAGTTTGTATCTACAGCTACAGGACAGAACTTTATGGAAACACTTTGCCAAGCCATGTGGCGCTCTGCTCTCCTTTGCACCACTACCCTTTTAATTATCTGATTCAGGGATGGGGACGTTTTGGAAAAGTGTTGATGGCATAACAGAAACCTAGAAATCTGTATGCAAACCGGTTTTTAAAAGGTGATTTTTATAAGGCAATTATTTTTTACTGCATTGACTTAAGTGCTGCAATTGGCCAGCAAATCTAACACACTCCAAGTAAATATGACCTATATAATTAGGCATTTATAAACAGAAGCACAATAATACCTAGTAAATTGATTGTTAACAGCATTTAATGCTCTTAAATTGGCCACTAAGTGCGGAATAATTTCTAGGGTATTATTGATATTATAAAACATTACAGAGGTTTTATTTATTATCTTAAATGTAATAGTGTAGATTAGGTGTGTTTGAAAAGGTCATTTTTTGCCTCATGATTCTGTGACTTCTAGCCAATTTAATCAAACCTGATAGAAAATCATGAGTATTTCCAAATATGTTTGTTTCTCATACAACCACATATATTTTAAAATGTAGCACATTGTCTCTGCATGAAACCCAAGCCCCCAATTAAAGTTAAAAACAAATGACCTAATGCTGTAAACACTTAACTCACCATATAGTTCCTACGTATGGGGCAGAATCTGACACATTTTATTCCGACTGAGTAGTGTTTTGTTCCATAAGTACCATTGAAACCATTGAGGCTATTTGTAGAGTAAGGTACTGTACTATTCAACATGAGAACAAGTATCAGAATGTCTCTACAAGTCCCAGTAGGTCCAGTCCTACTCCCAGTAGGGAGTAGGCAATGGGAATTTAGCAGCTGGTTTCAGTGGAAGCAGGGTTAGGCACATTGAGTATAAAGGTTGTATCAGTGGTCCTCAGACTCATTACTAGCCATATTCCATGTATACTTTATAGACACTAGTCACTCTAAAAACAACGGTTTAAAGGTGGCTATTGAAGGGTTAGATAGTGAAAAATATTTTGTAAGTGGTCTTCAGGATGCCACCTGAGTTTGACAAAGTGGTCCTCTGGCCTTTGCTGGGTCTTTTGAAGGTACACTAAATTTAAACATTTCAGGGGATTAGCCATCCTTATGGGGGGTAAATGATAGTTACTGAATCCAAGATCCTTAAAGGTAGTTAGGCATCGCAATCACATGGAAATCAATGGGAGTTAGGTACCTAAATACCACTGAAGATCTGGGCCCAAGTCATAAAATGCTGAAGAGCATGTCATTATAGAAAATCCTAGAGGAACTATATAATAGGTATGAAACAATTAAGGTTTTATAGAAATTGTTCTTAAAACTGACAGCATTTGTATTTTATCGAATACAGGTATAGATAGCCATTGTATAGAATGTGTGTTCCTTCCTATTGATGATATAGAGAATGATGCCCCCTGTTTATATTCTGTAAGTGGGTTTAAAAATTCTGCAGAATAGTTGTTGTTCTCCTCTTAAGTTCTGTAAGACTTTTCCATAAGAATGTGACTGCTCTATCCTCAGAGGTATAAAATTCAGACGCCCAACCAAATTAATAACTCCTGGAAATGGGCTTGGCAAATATGTTGCAATTTATCAGGTCTGTAGGTAATATACAGGACTCAGATACCAAAATAAGAACCTGACACACATAAATTAAAATTAATTTTAAAATAAAATAAAAAAAGGAAGAGAGAAATCCAGTGCTGGTTGTAGGGTAATGTATTATCTCTGTTATAAAGAGTGCCCTGCTGATAAAATCCACTGATAATTCTGAATATATTAGACTATTTGGAAACATAAAATGTGAGAATAAGAATATTTATATATGTACTATAGCTATTACTGGTAGTACTGTATATATGTAAGGTTACCTTGACACTTCATATTATAAGATCCTGTTTTCAGGTACTTGTTTTCAGCAAAAAAGTTCAGCTATTTTGGAGAATGAAATTGGGGAAGAATATTTGTTTTGCCCATGTTAAAAAGCTTTGACGACCACTTTGTTAAGCATGAGTGCCTCTGTTCTTCGGAGTAGGGACTTGAAATTGGGTAAGGGAGGTACCCTGGTGTTGGGCATGTAACTTAGGCCAAGTTACAAGACTTTGAAAAATCTGTTTGTACATGTTCAATAAAGATTTATTAGAGTTGGGCAGCTAAATTCTCTCAAGATTACATCTTTACTAAGTTTGCTTTAGCTCTGGTCTGCAGGGGCTGGGCAAGACTCTCTCTACAACTGCTGCTGCTTGCTCATGCAGGCCTCTAGAACATAAAAGAAGGAACCCGTGTCTCCAGTACTCTGTGCCCCTCTGCAGCGCCCAGGCAGGGAGGAGGAACAGGTTGATTCAAATGCATATATAACAAGAAGTCCTGGGGGAGAGGGCAGTGGAGGGAGTTTACTGGGACAAGGAGAATGGGGGGGGGCAACTGCAAATGGAAATGAGAGGGCAGAACTGGGAGATTGTGAGATGGAGGGAGACTGGGACTGACAAGCTGATGGAACTGTAACAAGATGCCAGGGGGTGGGATGGAAGAGAAATGGCTGAGATGGGGGACAGGCTGGAAGGGATGGGGCAAAAGGGGTCAGATGCCACTTGAGCACAATAGGGGGAGAAGAGTCTGTGCCTAGCAAAGAACATTCCCCTTCAGAGCCTGGAATGAAACCCAAGATTCCCGAGTCTCTTCATGCCTCTTCTGTCAGCAAATATCTGTATATCTCTCATTCCTCTGTATTACTGGTCCACACACCGCCTACTACTTCAATCAGGTACTCTGTTAGCTCAAGTGGCAGAAGTCTTTACGGCGCAGCTAAAGGTTCCAACCATAGTGATGACCAATGTGGATATCTGAATAGTGTCAGATAATGGAATTTTGGGGCAGTGGGGGGTTGCTTTTTTAAAGTCTATGAAATTACATATAAAAACAGTGTAAAAAGAAAATTGAGTGCAAAGTCAAGCATTCAAAAATTAGGACGTGTGAGATTTAAGATGACCTGTACAACCTTAATTTGTCCCCCTTGTGTATATGCATTATGATAGTCTTTAATTGCATGATCGTATACTGTTTTTCCACAGGAACCTTGCCTCATTCAATGCACAAGATCTGGTCTGGAGATGAATCTGGGTTATGTAATGAAGAGGACTGTCTGTAGGACTCCCCTTGCCTCATTTGTTGCAGAAGTGTGAAGGCATGCAGTGAATGAAGTAGATTTCAGGAAGAGATAGGATGGTCTCGTGATTATAACAATCAGATGCTGTCCTGTAGAACTGAATTCTGTCCTTGCCTCTGCCACAGAGTTTCTGTGTGATGCTGGGCAAGTCACTTAAATAGTAGAGACAGCTCTCATGATTTTATCACGACTCTAATGATTTTGGGGTGGTTTGTTTTTTTACCTATCTTATGAGAACACAATGAAAGGGGCCAACTCACAAATTTTCCCTTATTCAAAGTAGCCACCATTTCCCATTACTGTCAATGGAGGCTGAAGCCAGCAACATGGCTACCATTTCTCTACTCTCTGCGTGTGGAAGTGAGGCTGCCCTTAATAAACTTGGTTGCCACCTTCCACTGTTTTCAGTGAGGTTGAAACCACTCCCACACGCAGGTAAATAGCTGCCAGTCTATGGCTTTTGGGGGCTGGGCAGTGCACACGGCCTGTGAGGAGCAGGAGACTGCAAAAGATGGATGGAGAGACTGAAGCACAGCAAGAGGCAGATTTAGGGGTTATAGAGGAATGGGCAGCAGGAAAGAGGTATGAAGGGAAAGGGGGGGGGTTCAGATCAGAGACAGCAGGGGAGGGGTGGGATGTGAAGGGGGCTCTGGAGCAGGGGGAGGAGTGGAATGGAGGAGGGAGCCCAAACCACTGGGATGCAGGTGAGGAATTGGGGGAGGGAGTCCTGCCCAGTCTTGGGCAGAGAAAGGGGCAGAATGGAAAGTTTTGCTTCTTGCAAAAGGCTAAACTAAACCCCTGTTGTTTTCACAGTGCTATTATTGCTTATATGAATGATTGATATAATTTTAAAGTTCTTTAGTATATAAATCTGCAACTCATCAACCCTAAAACATAAGTTCTATGTAGGAGTCTGAATCATAATGCATTAATTAAGCCAGTGGTTCTGAAGCTTTTTATCATCCAGCCTATCTCTTATCAAAGGAAATAAACAAGGATGGGAGAGAGAGTCAAGACAGTAATGTGATGTCAGTGGCACTTTTTTAGAGATGAAGCGAGCTCTCCATACGAGTAGCCTGGGAGACATGTACATTTCCGTGTGCATTAAAGGTTGACTTTGCAACTTAATGTGTTCGTTTTCTCTCACTCTCACACTGGCAGAGGAGAGAGGGTAGTTAAAAGATTAAAAACCCATCAAATCAGATGTTTAAATGATTTTTGGTGGCTTGACTCATGATTTTTGATCTCTTGAGGCTGGCAATACTCTTTAAACAGAATTTTCACAGGCGGCCACTAATTGTGTCTTCCTCATTTTCTGGGTTCTCAACTTGAGACCCTGGGGTCTGATTTGCAGAAATGCTGAGCACTCATAGCTGCAACTGAAGTCAATGGAAGTTGTGCTTTGAACATAAAAAATGTTATGTAATGGTAAGCACTCTGAAAAAAAATCAGGCCCTAGGTGTCTGAAACTGGGCACTCAAAAACACTGTGCCTTTGTTCCCCATCTGTAATGTGTGGATACTACTACTTCTTTACTTCAGTGGGATGTTGTAAAGATAAATCAATTAATGTGTGTGAAGCACTCAGATGCTATGGTGATAACTGCCATAGAAAAGCCAATGAAGAAATTAATATTTCTGTCTCCAGAGCAGGGTCTGAATACTGTGCCACACATTCAGGAATAGAGATAAAACAAAATGTTGGAGAGCTGCTCACTCAGTGACCACTGGCCATCCTGTGCACTGAATGAGACAGGGGTCCTGTGGAAAAAATAATATGTAATATGTGATGAAATTTAATGTTGATAAGTGCAAAGTAATGCACACTGGAAAACCTAATCCTAACTATACATATACAATGATGGGGTCTAAATTAGCTATTATCACTCAAGAAAGAGATCTTGGAATCATTGTGGATTGTTCTCTGAAATCATCCACTCAATGTGCAGCTGCAGTCAAAAAAGCCAACACAACACTGGGAATCATCAAGAAAGGGATAGAAGACAGAAAATATATTGCCGCTATATAAATCCATGGTACACCCACACCTTGAATACTGTATGCAGATGTGGTCACCTCATCTCAAAAAAGATATATTAGAATTTGAAAAGGTTCAGAAAAGGGCAACAAAAACTTTTAGGGGTATAGAACGGTTTCTGTATGAGGAGAGATTAATAAGACTGGGACTTTTCAGCTTGGAAAAGAGGTGACTGAGGGGGAATATGATAGAGGACTATAAAATCATGAATGGTATAGAGAAAGTAAATAAGGAAGTGTTATTTACTCCTTCTCATAATACAAGAACCAAGGGGCCACCAAATTAAATTAATAGGTATCAGGTTTAAAACAAACACCTGAAAGTATTTTTTCACGCAACACACTGTCAACCTCTGGAACTCCTTGTCAGAGGGTGTTGTGAAGGCCAGTACTATAACGGAGTTGAAAAGGGAGCTAGATAGATTCATGGAAGATAGGTCCATCAATGGCTATTAGCCAGGATGGGCAGGAATGGTGTCCCTAGCCTCTGTTTGCCAGAAGCTGGGATTGGGTGACAGGGCATGGATCGCTTGGTGATAACCTGTCTGTTCATTCCCTTTGGGGCACCTGTCATTGGCCACTGTCAGAGGACTGGATACTGGGCTTGATGGACCTTTGGTCTGACCCAGTATGGCTGTTCTTATGACCATCATACTAAGACTGTATCATGATGCAATATGCACAAGGGTGCTGACTTAAGGTTGTGCAAGCCACCTTAATTCTGGCATTTCCTAACTTTTGAATGCTTGACTTTGCAAGCTTAATATTCTTTCAGTGTAGTTTCTTGTGTGTGGTTATATATCTATAGGATATAATTACATTCTTTGAATTTTTTCCTAAACCATAATTGCCAATACAAGAGAAAAGCTGAATCTTGTATACTATTAAAAAGAAATGATTTAGCAACCTAGCTGTATTAAGTGTTTTCCTGAGCCCAGTGGAGTTGGGGCCCCCAGCTGTGTTTGTTGCTGTGAACAATAGAGCAAATATACCTGCAAGAACCTGTCTGCCTCACCTCATCCCTCAGACATGAATGGTAAAGAGAAAATGGAAAGTAAGGGGGGGAAAAATGTCTGTAAACACTGAAAGTCAGTACAAAAGTAAGGATTCATCTAGCTGTAATGTAAGATTAAAGCACGAAATATTCAATACACCTCTGATTATGAGCATGCACAAGGAATCATTTGATAGGTCTTCAAATTCTGCAGAAAAAAACAGTCTAGGTGTTGCAAAGATTCTTTCACAGTTACTCCTCAACACTCACAGCTGCTGGTGGCACTGTAATGTGAAAACACAGGTTCCCCATTAGACCTTGGGCAGACCAGTTATATGAAAATGTGCATAATAAGTGGCACAAAGTCACCAGAACGCTGAGAAAAAGATAAAATTAGCTTTGTACTCCTCTCACTTTGGATAGCTCTTGCTGAACATATGTTGAGAACTGAAGATCAGCATTTGAAGGTAAATAACAGCAAAACTTCCTAAGAGCTGCAGAGGCATTTTTTTGCCTCGTCAGGTGATTTGATGAAACAGAGCAAGAGAGACAGTCAGAAAGAGAAAAATGCATGAAAAGGCCAGGAAGACCCATTAAAAAATAGGTAACTAATTGTAATTAGGGCCTGTAAGACTTGTATATTATTTGGGGCGAGGAGCTAGTAGAAAATGTAGTGGTATTTTCTTAGTATAATTTTTGCATGGAAAAATCACATATGTATTTTAAAACAGTACAACATATTGAAAATTTCAGCTATTCTATCTTTTTATGACTTAAAGGCTAAATTCTGCAGATTTTGCTCATTTCTTACTCAGGTGGTGTTGCTATGATCTTGTGCATGGAAGAAGGTCTCTTAAAAAATCAGTTAAATGCTTTATAGGTTAGAACCAGGGCTCTGAAGTGGATCCAGAGTCCAATGGAAAATGAATTGAGTGCATGGAGTACTCGGCTTATGTGCTCGTCTTTGTTCACGAGATGGGCTGCTGTGTTGTGAAATAGTCAGAGCTGCTTTGTGGCTTTCACAGTCAGCCCTAGATAGAATGAGGAACAAGACATGACCTACACATGGATCACAGTGGCTAGTTCCTCACTCACCAGCAATGTGTACAATTTTAGGCTTGCTGAAGATGGGACAAAAGGCAGTTCACTCTCCTAGTTTAGTGTTTGTTTATTTATCACATAGAAGATGGCAAAGGGATCTGCTGGTTAGAGCAGGAGACCTGGCTTCTATTCCTGACTCTGCTGCCTACTCACTGGACAAGTCACTGTACGCAGTTTGTGCCTTAGTTTTTCCCTCTGCAAATAGGTATAAGCACTTTGAGACTTCCAGATGAAAGTGCTAAAGCCGCATAAGGCATTGCTATTTATTTCTTGTAACATACATCCTGGCCTATATCATTATAGCACTGGGGGAAAAGACCAAAGTAATATTTATATTCCAATTCTAGCTGCACTTTAGTGACTCCCTTAAAAAGATTTTCTTCAGTTTAAACCCCACTGTCCCTTCTCAATCACATCTCAAGCGTCTGGAAAGGTTACTTATTTGCCATTATGTGTACTCAAAATTCAGTGTTTCTTTGGCTAGAAAGCTTAAAACTGTCTAGTTTGATACATTTTTAAAGGTAGAAAGGTTATTTAATAGTAATATAAACTGATTTTAATAAACTTTGTGTAATCCAGATTGTAAAACCACTTCTGAAGGGGTGAGATGTTTGGAAAAATATACCATCTGTTTTCTTTTCTGTTAGTGTTCTGAGTTACATCCAACAACCTCGGAAGATTATGCTGTATTGGATATTTTATTACTATTGTTGTTTAATCAATTTTATTTGTTTGCATGTGATTATATAGACTATGATCTTTTACTCCTTGTATACACACAAGGGCACTGAAGCCAATGGGAATTCAGGCTGTGTTGGGAATATGAACTTGGGCTGCTAGTTAATTTATTTTTTAAACTAGTATATTTTTTTCACCATCAGAAGTTCACAACAGGGAAGAAGGAGTGTCAGGTTTCAGTCTCATATGTTCTGTAATTCCGCATTCTGTAGCAATGCCCACGATGCTGGAATAATTTGAAACAAAATGACAATCTTTCCAAGTTTTGTAGAATAAATGTTTAGAATTGATAAAAGTTTTGAAATGCAAATGTCAAAATTCTTTAGAACAGCATGTGATTAATTCTGAAAATGTTTGGTGGTGTATATAATTAGAGATGGGGATAGAGATAAAATACCCACAGGTACCAAAGTTAGTCGAGATTCCGGAACCTCAGTCTGCAAAACTCGTATTTAAAATGAGCAGAATGAATCATCTAAGAGATTTCTCATCTTGTCATTTAACAAGGGTCCCAGCATTGATATCTCCCCTACAATTTTCATAATCATCTCAAGTAAGGCCCTGATCCTGCAATGAACTTTGCATGGGCTGAAACCTATACCTGTGTGGAACCCCACTGAAATGAATGAGATTTAGTACAGGCACTGGAGGCTGTCTGCATGGAACTCATTGCAGGATCAGGGCCTTACTGTCTAAACTGCAGTTAGCGTTCTGACATTACTACATGAATTGTCACATTCACAATTTTAATATACAGAGTAGAGATCTATTCCTGCAGTTCTTATTATCGTAGTAACTCCATTTAAGTCCGTGGGACTCCTTCCATGTGTATGGACTGTAGATGGGCTGTACCAAACCCACGTGAAAACAGGGGTTCTGTTTTCATCTCTCACAATGCAATGTTTATTGCTGACTAATATATTCCACTAAAGTTCAATTTTATGTTTGATGGAATTATGAATATCTTTGGGGCAAGGAGACAGCTTGATGGGATCTCTAGAGGCCAGGCTATGGTGCTGGGAAGGCGTGAGTTTCAGACCTGACCTTTATGTGTCATTGTTTGCTCACTAAGTTTACGGAGACCAGAGGTCCTGTGACTTGCAGCTCTCTTGTAATAGAAGGTGAACTTTGTGTCACTCAGCAGTGATACCCACCTGTCTTATCAAGCAGTGTATTTAAGGCCAGTATATAAAGAACGGGGAGTTTGTATAAGGAGGGGAAATAAAGCCTTCATGAGGATGCAGATTTGGCCCAGATTCCTTCCTGCCCAATACCCGAACCAATTTAATCTATAACAACTAGAAGGCCATTGTCTGGCAATGGTGGGGCCTGCCCAGAAAGTTTAGTGCTGGATTGGTGCAGTGTTAGAGGGAGTGGCCAGAAATAGAGTTAAAGAAAAACAAGGGATCACAAGAGGCTCACAATATATGTAACCATATGTTATTGTTATTGACTCCCATGGGGTTCCATATGGGTGCTTCTGGTTTTAACAAAATATTCCAATAGATCTCTCTACAATAGCATCTATTCTAAAGAGAATCAACGCTTTCTCTGTGAAGTGCTTTGAATAAAAAATGCTATATAAGTGCTAATTTAATATTATTAGCTACAAAAAATAGCTTAAATGAATTCTGTTGTAGGCTGAAATGCTTATTCAAAGACTTTTGTGATTCTGCCATATTCTGCAGTAGAGTATAAGGAGACTCGTAACTTGATTTTAAAACAAATAATTTTTAAACAGAAACTCCTGATTTTAAAGAAAATCATTTAAAATATGTTTTATAAGGATTCTTCTGCTCTCATGTTGTTTATAGGGGCATTTTCAGTGGTGGAGGAACTGACCATCTGATTATACAGGGCAACAGTGAAAATGACACACAGTGCTGTCAAATGCACAAAATAAGAAAACTGAACAAATAAAGGTAAATACTTTGCTTTTGCTTGCAAAATCAGATGGAGTCATCTTAATTATTACTTAACTGCAAAAGTACTCATTTTCAAGTTCATGATAGCCCTTTAATTCTAGATTTGCATGTTTCTTGTTCTACAAAAGGGGACAGGATTTGTCCAAAAAGGGTGCTGTTAGCACAGCACATTACTTATTTCTGTTCTATCATCTGCAAATATCACTTCAGTAAAGACATTTTCAGGAGCATAAGTTATTCCTGATTGTAATTAAATTGTGGATAATTTAAATTAATATAAAAGATCCTTTGGGGGGCTGTATGTTATAATTTCAATTACACAATGAATATTTGATATCTATATTTGGCATATAATGAGGATTAAAATGGTATTCCCCAAACAGAGGTTTAATAACAACATAAACTACTGAGCACTTCATTAAAGGGAGTAAGGGACTAGAAATGAGATTTAAAGGTGGCCAAGGGGAAAATTTGAAACTTCCAAAACCCTTTTTAATACAAATAGCCACATTTAAAAAAAAATAATGATGAATTGATCTAGGACTGAGTCAAATTGCTAAAAAAAAAGTCTACCTCTGAAACTGAGCTGTTACTGAATTAAATCCTTGTATGTAAATACCATATCACATTACAAAGATCAGTATGTTCAAAATCAAGATCCAGATCTGATTTCTGCAGCTCAGTCCAACTCTCCACTGAAATATTTCAATGAGCTTTTTGGCCTAGGGCTACACAGCAAAATCAGGAAGTATGTTTGTGAGGGCAACCATCTTTGCCAATATCCAAGATTGAACTGGGAACCTCCAGAACTGTACACATAAATTACTAAAGCTTTAACCTCAAGTTGAGTGCTATAATGGACTCATGGTTTCTGTGGCTCAGGCACAGAACAGGCCATGTACCATGCACTGACTAGTGGTTTATATGCTTACCTGCTCCTGTGCCAGGCCAGAGCCCAGGTGTAAATTAGATCAGCCTACATTAAGCCTTCAGCTAATAGTCCCAAAGGGATATTTAGCATCTAAGGATTGGTTGGGCACAAGAAAGTCCCGGTCATGGCCTCTACACCTCTTGAATTTCCTTATGTATATCAAAACCTTACTACTTCACAGAAGGTAAATAATGTTCCTTAGGTTAAAAAAGTACCACATATATTTTGTTTAAACCACACATACCATAATCCACATAAATGCCATGAAAAAACTGGGCTTCATTAGTCATAACACACAGCTCAATACCTCGGTATTTTTCAGGAGAACCTAATCTTCTGTTCCAGTGTGTCAATAAAGAATACAGAAGGACGAAGATTTTTTAAAATGTGTGCCTGACTTTAGGCTCCTATGTCCATTCTTAACATTGGGTATCCATTTTTGAAATTCTCGGTCAAGACTGACAAGGATATTTACCTATTTCAAAGGAGAAAAATGTTCACTGGCAAACTAAGGACTTAGTCCTGTGACAGGATCTATACCAGTGGATCCATACGTCCTCTTGGAGTACCAGTGATGTCAAGGGGATTCTGTGCAGGCATACCTTTCCCCCCTGCATGAACCCCCTTCCAGGATCAGCACTAAAATCTGTGGATTTAACATGTAAAGTTTTGCCCAATTGTAAAGAATTATTCCCAAATCCAAGTTTATTCAAGGTAGCTGGTATATTGCTCCACAGCATTTTGGGAAGAAGGTTCACTTGACTAAGAGGCTAAATATCTTTGTGTGGGTTCATGTACGTACTCTTAAACAATCATTTGTTTGGCACGTTGGAGAATGTCAGCATTTGAAGGTAGAATATAGTGTTAAAAGTCCAATAGAAATTGGCTATGTATCTGTTAAGTGTAGTGTAGTGGCTTCATTGCAGCTCAGAGTTCTAATTGTCTTCTGATTGTTTTTGTTTGACTTCTGCCTCTCTGATTTGTGGGTGCAAATTATGATGATGAATATATGTAAAATTATTTGCAAATATTCATTTTTGTCCTGGTTTTCCAATGTACTAACTTGGCATAAATATTGGCAGAAGTTCCATTAATCCTCCAAGGATCCTTGTCTAGCTCTCCATCCTGAGTCCTAGTCTCTATAATGTGTCATCAGGTTTGTTCTTTAATTTCAAGATGGAATGTAATTCATTTCCTTATTATTTTTTCCTTCTTTGCAAATATTTGCCTTAAAATGGACATTGCCCCCTCTCTATTAACTTCTCTGCTGAATCTGTGTTCCATCTTAAACTGGGAGAGAATCTGTGAAGTAGCAGGAGTTTTGGACATGAAGTGATATCTTTGCAGGTCCTTAATTCACCCTTCCAAATATCATAATTGCCAACAGAGGTCTTTTTTTCCTTTTCATAATGTACAAAATGATCTGCCCTTTTATGATTGCCTTGAGAATATCCCACAAAGCTGACGGTGAGGGAGCAGATGCCTCATTCAATTCCAAATAGAAGGAAATCTGTTATCTCAAATAATCCCTAAATTCAGACACTTTCAGCCAGCTATTATCAAGAGACAACATTTTAAGAGCAGATGTGTTATTAAGGCTGAGAAATGTTATGAGGACTTTGTGATCTGATAAATGAATTCAGTCTATTCAGCATTCCAACATTTGATCTTTTAATAAACTAAAAAACACAATATAATCTGTTTGGAGTGTGGAGGACAGATGAAAATGCTCCATCAGAAATGGATCTGGAATGTCAGATCATCTTTAAAACTTTTTTGGAAAACACAGACAGTAGTGATTTTGGGCCACACATTCTCCAATATAGTAACAATTTCTCCCAAGTGTCATCAGATCTCGTCCTTTCATATTAATCTTGCATTTATGTCATGTGGAAGTGTCATGTGTCTGTCACCAGCGAACTGGTTAATTTGGAAGCAGCAGCATTTATCAGCTACTAAAATTGTGAGTCTGGTTCTGACCTCACAGTTGTGTAATTATTAACTACAGTAAAGATACTCCTTTTTATGTGGTTGTGTAGAGGCAAAGGAATCAATGAGGCTGCATGCCAAAAGAGTCTTCTCCTTAGGAACATGTGGGTGGGAAGAGGACTGAAAGGCACAAGCAACAGGTGGAGCTATGACTATACACTCCTATGCATCAGCCATTTAAGCTGCCTGGTTGTGTATGCCTGGTTGCAGTAAATTATTCCACCTAGCAAAGCCAGGGAGCCTCCTGATGCTCTCCTCGGGCTGTTTATTATGGGCTGTCACTAGATGCCACAATCTTGCCCTTAATTTGTGTCTTGTTCTACTGAAGGACATTAAGGTGAGTGAGTTGCCTGCACTGTTTATCGTTTATATTCTGTGGCACATGTAACACTATTGCTGCTCCCCCTCATTTGGAAAGGTCCTTCTGCTCTTAGGAAAATTTGAATGTCTAATATTTTACATCTGTCCTGTTAAGAAGTATGAGTTATACAAAGTAGTAATAACAAAGACACACAATGCATTCTCAGTGCTCTTGAATTATCTGTAAATCTATCCATGTTATGCCAACTCATGAAAAAGTCTACTGTTAGAATTTATCTAATCTCATTGAGAGAGCTTTTAAAGGAGGGGAGGTATCGTTCGTCTCAACTTACATATGGAGAAACTGCGGCCCAGAGGGCACACAATGAGGCAATGGCAGTCAGAAATAGAACACAATGCTGTATCCACTGGACTGAACTGGCTCTCTAAGAAGATAATATAGAGTATGTGATATCAACCCCTTTCTCTTCAGGTGTCTTGAGTTGGCCTGTGGGTACACCATAAGCATCCTCAGTGTGACATCTAGGAGCCCAAGAAATTAAAATCCCTTAGAAAAACTCACTTAGAAACCTCAATGATAGGTACCATATCTATTTTGACAGATACTGGATAAAGTTTTCAAAGATGCTGTAACGAGGGTTGCCAGGGCTCAACCCTCCCTGTGGAGGAGGGGAGCCACACCGGCCTCGTTCTGTCCTCCAAGGGTTTGGCCCCTGGGACCCGTGGTCCACCGTCCGGGGGACGTTCAGTCCCTGTGGAGAGGACTTAGCACAGGCAAAGTCAAAGGGGGCCCAGCCCTTGGTTCGGACGGGGCACCAAACACAGTACAACCCAGTACAAGGAGCTCTGGCCCTTCTGGGGTGGGGCAGAGCAGTGGCAAAGTCAGAGGGGGCCCAGCCCTTGGTTCGGGTGGGGCACCAAACACAGTACAAGGAGCTCTGGCCCTTTTGGGGCAGGGCAGAGCAGTGGCAAAGTCAGAAGGGGCCCAGCCCTTGGTTCGGGTGGGGCACCAAACACAGTACAAGGAGCTCTGGCCCTTTTGGGGCAGGGCAGAGCAGTGGCAAAATCAGAGGGGGCCCAGCCCTTGGTTTGGGCGGGGCACCAGCACAGCGATACAATGGTTCAAGCACACTGCCCTCTCTAGGCCAGGGAGAGGGGGATTCTGCCACCCAGCTACAGGTGGCAGGGGGAACGCAGGCCCGCCCACTCCTCTGCATTCCAGCCCGGGGCCCTAGTAGCGGCTGTCATTGCTAGTGGCGGTCAGTGGGGATCCTCACCGAAACACACTGACATAGGCTCGGGGCGTTCTGCAGCCTGACTGTAGTCAGCTGCCCCTGGGCTACTTCCTATTTCCCCCTTGGCTCCTACCTGGTCCGCCGGGACGTCCAGCACCATGGGTTCCTCCCACTCAGGGCTGGGCGGTAGGTCCGGGAATACCTCCGGGAAGGCGACCCAGGTCTGGTCCGATGGCTCCTCGGGGCCGTAGTAAGGACGGGGTAGCTTTGGCAGCTCCTCGTCGTAGCAGCTGTGGGGTAGCTCTGGCAGCTCCTGGTACCGGCCTCTGGCCTCAGGAGCCTCCCAGTGACGAGAGCTGGTGGGCACGTCTGCTCCCAGTGGCGGCTGGGGCCTGACTGAAGGCTGGGGCCTGGCTTTTATCCTTCCGGGTCGCCGCCTGACCCTCTGAGGGGCGGGACTTCCGCCCAGCGGTTCCACCCTGGGGGATGATTGACGGGGCTCAACCCTTCCTGTGGAGGAGGGGAGCCACACCGCCTTGCTACAGATGCCTATGTCCCACTGACTTTCAATGGGACTTAGACACCTACATCACTTAGGCACCCTTTGAAAAATGTCCCCTGTATTTCTATTTCAACACCTTCAGGGCTAACTGCCATATTTTTGCTTGGCTTTGGCAAACAGTTGCAGATACTGGATTTGAAAAGGGACCCTGTGGAAAATGGAATGAATGGGAAAGGGCCATGATAATCTCAGGCAACTGTAATTTCCTAAAGAAAGTCTCCCGGCAACAGCACCCTTTTAGTATATCTGTATCTGCCACCATTGACAGAGAATCTGAGCTGCACTGGTAGCAGGAAACAAAGCCAAGTATTACTCAGACATGCCGTCTGGAGAAAAAAAATCTGTGATGTTTTTATTTTTGCTTAGCTTTGGTCATTCTGAGCTTTACCAATAACTAGAAAAATTTCCCCGAGTGAAAAATTCAAAGTTGAGTTTTAAACAAGGAATATTTCAGTTATTTAATTTCTGAGCTAAAATGAAATAGCATATAGAAAAGCCTATTTTTCCTCACTGGGATGTATCAAATTTAAATTCAGAAACAGAGACGTACAGTGATAAGTAAAGGGCTCTGATGCATTTGCAGGCAACATCCAAGGAGTCCTACAAGTTTCAGGCTGCAGCCCAAAGCACAACCTGCCGACCATGCCATCAGAGGATAAAAATGAGAAATTATTAGGGTCACTGAACACTCAGTGAATTTCCACAGTGTTGTAGCCCAAAGTTTTTTAACAGCTCGGCTTTCGTAATTGTGATACAAGGAGAATGTTCACATTGTTCAGAGGGTTCCAAATGCCCCATTACCTGTGTAGTGAGATGGTTCAGTGCCTGTAGAACGAGCTACAAAGTAAAATTTGTAAAAATCTTTGTCTCAAGAGTGTGAGTGGGTCTTTCCTAGTATTTTCTGATTCTTCATCTAAGACTGTTTCATTGTTTCTGACTTTTTATTTAGTACATGAAAACTAAATGGTAATACATGAGATCTTATGTGTTAGTATGTGTCTTAGACCAACATCAGGAAGGACAATAAGATATTGTTAGATGGTTCTTTATTTTGTATACAGAAAATGGACTGGCTGAATTTAACTTTATCCCAATTCTATTGCCTTTATTTTGTGTCTCAACTGTGTTTAGTTTGGGGGAATGGCAGCTACTCGTGGGTATTGGAGGAATATTTGTGAAAACATTATGGTCTTTTGACCCTTGTGGGAATGTGAAATGGGGAGGGATATATATCTGGTTTACAAGTAGAAGTTGAGAGGCAAGAATTTGTTGTAGTTGACTAATAAAGGGCAGATGAATTGGAATAGAGTCTGTGATTGGGTAGGTGGTTCCTATGAAGTGAGAGTGTAGTGCATACATTAGTGTGTACATGTGGTATATTATAGTGAGGGTATATGGATACTGAAAAACTAGAAAAAGGTCTGGTGTAAAGTAGGAGTAGGCTTGACAGAATGTTTTTTATTTTTTTTATAATTTCAACAGATAAGATTGGATTAATTTTAAGTTTTTTTTCAGTTTTTATCAATTTAAATGTTTAAATGTGAGAAATGATGGGGGATGTGTGTCAGACAATAATTATCTAAGGACAATTTATGTTGAGATTCAAAAATTTAAAGCTTTATAACCATTAAAACACAAATTGTCAACATCACAAGTCAAAATATACAAAGTAAATAGCCTTAAATCAAATTCTAATAAGTTATCAAGCAGCATTTCTCTTTGCCTATCTGTAAATTTTGATTATTATCAATGAAAATATCTTTTCCTTGGTTTGTGTATATATAAAGAAATTGACATTTATTGACATTTCTTGATAAAATATCTGATCCTTCCAGCCTAACTATAAGGGTGTCTCAACAGTACAGGGTGATCAGAGGTACATACAGGAGACAAAGTTAAGGATATTTGTGGAATCATATCTCTAAATTTCCAATTTTTCAGACATTTATTTTTGAAAATTTTGCCTTCATTTTTTAATCCCTATTTTGCAAACTATTTTTAGTACAACCTCATTGTTCAAATAAGATTTTTTTCCCTGAAGAAAAGAACTCCATAAATTAAGCTTCGATCAAGGATTTTTCTAAAGTTTTTCTTCATACTTGTTTTTATAAACTTCCTGCGTGAAAACTTGATTGTGAATGGAGACCATATTATTTTGTGAAAAGTGTGATGGGACCAAGAATTTTTCAAAACTTTCCAGTTCTGTGCAGAGCTTATAAACTCTGCAGGAGTCTTTGTAATAGTTACAAGCACAGCAGGAGGCTCTGCTGTAATTCTTCTTAGAAACTTTGGCAGCAGACATTTTTAACCCTGTATGCCAATCAATTCCAATGCAGCCATTACTGTCTATAAGATCCATGTTTCCCTGTATACGCTTCCAGCTGAAATATGAACTTTGTTATCCACAGTCAATGGCTACAGATTTTCAGTGTAATACAATTTGCAAACTTTAAGACCTATATGCATTTCTCAAAAATTCAAATGGGACTTCAAAATTAAACCACACTTTCCAAAAACAGTCAAAGACACCAGTCCTCATGAAAGCTGACGTGATTAAACAAATTTGAAGTTTCTAGGCCAAGACATTTTTGAGCTAATGTGTCAAAAGTTAGGAAATATCCACCATTTTAAAACATCCATATTTCCCAAAAGGCTTGGCTACTTAACACTTTAAAAACCTCACCTTCTCTCCCAGTAAAAACATGTGCATATGATTATTGAGGGGACTCAATTTAGTTTTGAGAAAGTTAGAAGGAATAGAAATTGTACTTTAAATGGAAATCCAATCATAGCATTAATTATGGAGGAATTACCATCTTTCCACAGTAGTGTTCCGTCTCTAGAGGTACGTCTATCCCTTACAAACAATTAGTTGAAAATTTGAATGAAATAAAATTCTGGGGGGAAACATTATGGATAAACAGTTTTTCTGTGCTCCGTCCTCCCCGCTGCCATGCCCCCCCTCCCCCCCCGTTTCTGTTTGAGATGTGGGAACTGGTATAAACTGATTGTGTCATCCAGCACCATACTGCTACGTGCTACAGCAATTTATTTATTCCTTTCTTTTTAAGTGAAGTTAAGAACTTTGCCTTCAGAAGATTCTACAGAAAATCATGTCTACATCACATCAAGTTAAAATTTTGAGCCATATTCTACTTTCATGTTTGCATAAAACTCCCATGTGAATAAAAGTATCATGCTGTATAATAAATAGCACTTAAAGCAGAACCTATGCGATGCTTTCTTAGTCTTTTGGGCTATGAATTTATCATGTGCATTACAGAATATTGAGGTAATCAAATATACAAGCTGCCTGTGCCTTTTAAATACCCAGAGACTACTGTTGAAGTGGTTCTTTACTAGAAAATGCTGCAAACTTTCCAGGGCTGTGATCTTCCCCTCTTCTTTCCCCAAACCAAAACAAAAGACACCGTGTTCCTGTCTCAGCTGCATTCAGATATACAGACTTGCCCATTTTGCAAATTACATGCAACCGAGCTCACTCTTAGTTTGACTAGCACATCAATATCCTAATATGTCTGTTGTCTTTAAGTCTTGGAGGAGGAGAACAAACCTACAAAGTTTTATCTGGAGGGTATTTTATATATATACTGTATTGTAATGAACAGACTCTATTTGAGCCCTTGGGCTCTGAACCAAAAGTAGCAGATTTCACAATGCAGCTCTGCTGTTCCCAGCAGTAGAACATGTTGGAGCTCTGACTCTTTCTAATTTTCAGTCTCATTGGAGAGTCTTTTGTCTCCTTTCTCCTGTTTGAGTTCCCCCAAACATTTTTTAAATAAGACAATTAACAATATAACACCTCACAAGTAAAAAGGTTCATATTTGTATGCCATATAAATATCTGGAAACCTTGCCATCTTTTGTCTCCTCAAGCCTCGGGGCGTTCTGTGCTTAAGCTGGAGGAGGACGGGGGATGGGGAGAAAATGAATAGATGGATTATTTAGGACTATAGCATTCCTTACTAGTTGCAAAGTCCAATACTCATGTAATGTTTATGGAAAGAGAACTGTGTGCAACCTTTTTACAGCCTGGCATTTGTTGGCAGTAACCCCTGTAATAAAGGACGCAAACTAGTTTCTATAAGCTATGAACTGTTGAAAATAGGGGTTATAACTTTTTGAAATGTTCCATTTGGGGCTGAAATTTTCTATGCTTGGTCTTGGTCTAGGCCTGCATTCCATGTGAAATTCACCCCTGCACAAAAGACCTGCACAAAATCAGGGATTAGGGCCTTAGTGGATAACTTTTCTAAATCATTAATTCTCCATCATGACCACCCTGCCATCCCCGCATCGCTATTTGGGAGGAGGCGGTCCTGGCTATATGGGACAGGGATTCCAGTATGCAAAAAGGTTAAGAACCATGGTCCCAAACTATAAACAGGTAGCAACTGAGTGCCTAATTTCATCCAACATTATATTTCCTCCACAATAGCAAAACCATTTTTTGGCCTGCACATGGTGCATGTAAATAAATGTTCCAGGGACACCCACTCCTTCCTGAGTGGTGCTTCTGAGGTGTGCTGGCCCATAAAACATTAAGGATGTTCCACAGAGCTGTTCTATTTTACTTTGTGGCATTACCAATAAATCACAACATTGTTCCTACCCTTTATAATATTTCCATGGATGATTTTTACTTTCTTTAATGTTGTATCTGAGGCAATTAAATAAGGTTTCAGCGAAGCTCCACTGGAATACATCTGTTCCGGTTGTCACCCTTCATCTACCTGATACATTCTCCGAAGTAAATAACTAGCAGTTCTACCACTATAAGGAGGACATGAGGAGACAACTCTTTAAAAGATTTTTGAATTTAGGCATTGTATTTAGGGGGAAAAGTTACTGAGTCTTGAGAAAAATTAGAAAAAACACTTAATTGAAAGCTAAAGTTCATCTATATGAGCATTCTACAATTAAGAGAAATTCTATCCATACAACTCTTTCAACAAGATATTGAATGATACCCCCAACCAATTAAATGGAAGATAGGATTACATTATCATAATGCTCTCATTGGCTGACTTTATTCTAAGGGCAGGACACGTCAGTTCACAAATACTGAAAATTTATTGAGCATTGGGGTGTCCTATCTAGCACAATCTGTCCATTAATATTTCATAAAACATTTTTGGTTTCAGAATTTTTATTTGTGTTAATTATTTAATATGTGGAAGGCAACTCTGGTATGCCAAGAAAACTATCATATGTATCCAGAATTAAGCTAATTTATTTTTTAATTTTACTTAGAACTGGGTGAAAACAGTGACACTTTTTTGTGATGTACCACTCATTTATTGATTGTTCATTTTAATAATTTTTGTATCCTCAGAATTTTGTGGAATGAAAAATTTCAAGTGCCCAGTTTTTTTTTCTACACATCAGCCTGTGTGAAATCCACTTCCTTGGCAAAATTTAATGTGAAATTTTGAGTTTGCAAGATACTGCTAGGATAACGGACCTGCTTTAGGAATAAATCAGAACTGCGTAACTGAATGAGGCTGTTTTCTGTAGGACTCCTGACCCATTAGTTTCAGAAGTAGGAGGTAAGTAGTGAATGAGGTAGGAGATTGCAGGAAGAGAAGGGAAGGTCTCACGGTTAAAGCAGTGCAATTAGATTACAACTCTACTTTTACTAGAGAGTTCCTTTGTGATGTTTTCACGCTTATGGCCCTAGTCAGCAGGTGAGGATAGATAGTCACTTCCAGGTTAGGTCTCTGTCCCTTCTTTCAGGCTTCTTTTATTGTCTTTATAATGAATGAAAGAAAGAAAGAAAAGTGTGCAAAACATAACATAAATAACAGTCTGGTTAGGGTTCAGACTGATGTCCTCCAGCCTCTAAGTAATTACCAGATAAGGCCCTTTTCAACCCACTGGGGAGGATACTACACCCAGACTCTGCCAGCATGCTACCTTCTGCTTTAGTTGCTAGAAAGTATTTCCTCTCCCCAACCATAGCTATCCATTCTCCTTTATATTGTCCAGCTGAGAATGTGGGCCAATCATGAAGTGCTTATCTGCTGTCTCAGTTGATTCCCAGCACCTGTCTGCTGGGCTTCTTTCTAGAGCAGGGTCAGCTGCTCCCTGTTCCCACCCACCACCTTGGGCTATGAAGGGTCAGGTAATCCTGTTACAATGCTTATTTAAGTCAATTAAACCAAACTTTTCCCAGAGGTCACTAATAGTGTGTTCCTTATTTTCTGGTTGCCCAATGTGAGATTGTGGGGTTTGATTTGCAGAAGTGCTGAATGCTCACAGCTGCAGCTGAAGTCAGAGGGAGTCATGCTTAGAACATATACGGTGCTATATAATGCTAAGTACTGGGTATGGGGCAAAGCCAGGTTTTGTTATGGGTTGGGGGAAATGATGGGTCATTAATGGTACCATCTTCAATTATATCTATTGTCTTGCTAGTTTCATACATTATTGTGCCTGCTGCACTCTCTACCCTGGCACCATAGCCCTTGTCTTGGTCTGGTGCAGAGGAGAAGGGGCTGGAGAGTGAGAGGGGCAGCTAGGCTATATCTGAGTGAATGGTATAGTGATTATGGCACATGAGGATCACGATAGCATGCAAACCCATGCCCTATGTTACAACGCCTAGAACAGGAAGCCAGTCCCAGGGCCGGAGGGGTGGAGAGTGTCAAATTAAAGTTGCACAGGTAATTTTAATTATAGCATTTCCTAACTTTTGTGTGCTTGAATTGCAACCTTAATAAGGTTCTCTTCAAGAGGGTGTTTTTTGTGCACAATATAATTATATAAGCTGGTGTGGTTTGGTGGCTAAAGGAGGTAGATTTGTTATAGTGGAACTCTTATTTAATTGCCTCAGAAACTTAATAAAGTGACCAAAAAAGTAAAAAGGCAGCAAAGGGAGAAGAAGGTAAAAGACTATAAGAATCCTGATTCTACAGAAAGGATTTAGTGAGGCAGTGATTAAACACTTACCAAGAGAAAAAGAAAAGATTGTATGTGATACATGAGTAAAGAGGGGCCCAATCAAAAATCTCCATGTTCATATAACCCTGACCTTCAAGAGTTTGATACCTGATCTCTAGTCCAACTTTGTGACTCAGACTTATCTCTCCATCTCTGCAATGTAACTTGCTATTTATCTCTAACTAGGACGATGTCTGAGTTCTACATGAGTCATCAGTAGGTTTTTATATAGAAAACAAAGGAGATTCTTCCAGTCTCTGAGCAAAAAATGCTGTGCTGCCAGGAAGGCACTTTTGGTTGTTATCCATCAAATGATTATAACCATGAATTGCCAGAAATACTTTGTCTGAAGAGCAAAACACCAATAGTATTTATAATGGCTTCTTTATATCAGCTGAATACACTGATTCCACTTTGCAATAACTGATATTAGACTTAGCAAACTGGTCTGTGGCCAGGTGGATGTAATTTATGGAGTAGTTAATTTCCAAGCGTGATGATACTCAGGGGCTACATGCTAGGCATGGGGAGGGTGTGTGACCACCGGGAATGGGTCTGAATAAGAACTCCTGTCAACAGTAAGTGCTTCTTTGTCCCTCCTTCTCCCTTCTGGGTACCACGCCTTCCAAGTCTGGTCATCTCAGTGAAAGCCACCTCCCTCTACAGTTAAGTCCAGTCTTTCCTCAGAACAGCAAGCAGCAGAGACAGGAGGGACAGGTGGCAAGTGCCTGTAGCAGTGGCTATGGAATGGAGGTGAGGGATTCCTGGTATAGAGCCCAACGCAGCTCTGTGCTGAACAGGTACTAACAGGTGAGTGGAAAGACTGGATGCTTAGATGAAATGGCCTTTTTAGATCCATCTCAGTAAAGATCACAAGGAGAAGACACATGGTAGGGAGGACATATTCTGAAGAGGAGTAGGAAGGAACTGTTTGAGAAGATGCCAGGGTAACAAGTAGGTATAAGCGTCCAGTGCTCGGAACCGGTATGCTTGTCCTTAGCAGTAACTAAGTAGGTCAGTTTGTTTCTTCAACTCTTCTTCCTTTTCTCATTCTCTGTTTGCGGGAGGTGATGGCAGCGGTGTTGGTAGTTAAACCCATTTTAACTGATTTCCGACACTTTATATGTGTGAACAAGAGAAGTCAAGGGGGGATACATGGGAAGAGCTAAAGCTGCTTTCATATTAACAGCTGGTGACAATCCTTTTTCCACTGTGCATGTCAGATTTCTTAGACTAGGTGGAAAGGAGTGAGAGAGGAGCACAGTTATTTTGAAATTTTACATTATAAATGAATTACAGATATTTTTTGGAGATCATGGTCCAGCTTAGCAATTCTGCAAATGCGAGGTTGATTCTGCACACACCTATGCAAGTTAATAGCTTTACCTACGTGAGTAGTTTCATTGAGTTCAAAGGCATTAATCTAATGCCTAAAATTACTCACATGCGTAAGTGGGTGTAGGTTTGGCTCTGTAGGGCATTGGTGGATTCAATGGATACCTTGAACTAAGTTTCTCCTCAATGTTTAAGATATTATTTTAGAAAGTATAAAGTATTACACCCAATTAATGTTGTATTATGGAATCAGTTCTGTTTGGTATATGTCATCTGTCTCTTACATGTATGTACACTATAGCTGAACATACTTCTGGCACATATAAAGGAAATACACTTATTTAAACAGGGAGAAAGTCTACAAATTAAATCGAATTAATAATGGGGCTGGACAGTTGATTTTACAAATTCCTTTATTGTTGCCATACTCTGTAGTTGACAAATCAGTCTTACCCTCCGATGACAACATTAGTTTGAGCCTCTTTAGGTTAAGATGGATGGAAGAATTCTTGGCTCCCATTCCTTCACTCCTTTTATCTGTAATCAATTGAAAGATGCATATTTCATCTGCTGTGTGCACAAATTTTTATTTCTCCCAAATCTAACAGTAACATTTTACATGGAATCTTCTTGGATGTCATTTTTTTTCACTGTCTTTCAAGTTATCTGGTTATTTTCTATTATCTGGGCAACATTCGAGAAGGGTCTCTGTAGTGTTTCACATTTTACTGATGCATCTTGTTGACATTTTTGGCAATCCCTTTTCCATTTTTTTAACTCTTACTTTTATAGTAAATGCATTGATTAATGAGGATATGCTTACCTATATTTAAATTCATTTGTGTATGTGTGTGTGTTTTGAGATTTTAACAGAGAATTGAAGGATAAGGGAGAAGCAGAGCACAGATTTTCTTTGCTTTTGATTGCAATAAAATTTTCGATGCATCATGACCCCATCCGACTGGCTTTTGTGAACTCTTTCGTCAGGGGTTGCAATCCACCAGTTGAGAAACACTGCCCTGGGCACAAAGGAATAACACACTTGTAAAAATGCTGTAGCGAACATATAATACTCTTAACAGTGGAGATGGGCATGAACCAGAGCACCAAAGCCAAGTCCTCTCCAATCTCCAGTTGGCAGTTCAGATTTTGAGTAGGATCCAAAGTGGAGGTTGGGCCTGTAACAGTAGTCACTGGAGTCAGAATATACTGATGCCCCCTGTCATGTGAGAGGGCTACTGACATTTGTCACTCTGATCCAGATAACTGAGGCCTAAGATAAAGCCTAGTTTCTTACCAACCCTTGTGTGTGTCAAGCACATACTACAGGGCCCACTTCTACTTAACACTGGTAATTTGGTATTTAATTACATTTTGTTACCTGTGATTATGAGTAAGTTGTTGATTGAAGTGCAATTTTTATGCCCATTACTGGATTTGTATTTTATTTTTAAAATGTTCTTAGTGGGGAAGGAAGAATTCCAACAATAACAATGAAATAAATAAAAATTCCATGACAGGTACAATATAAAGCCTATTAATAACTTAATAAAAGAACATGGTTGTATTTGCTCATTGCTCTACCTTGTACAAGAACGGAGAATACCAAAGCAAGAGGCCTACATTTGTATTCTTACCTTTACCTATAGTCTTTGAATTCTGTTCTCTCACCTGTTCATAATGATTTTGTACTAATCACTACCCATTAATGGAGAAATATGGGCTGTGTTCTTGCCGGGTTAGTGCATCATGGAATAGAGCAGTTGTCACAAACTAGAGATAGGTCTGAAGAACTCTTGTGCAGGCTGCTGGTCAAAGCTGCCTAGGAAGTATGGTGCCATCTCTGTTGCAAAACCCAAAACTTGAGAGAGCTGACTGAAATCCATAAATGAAAGAAAGGACAGTGTGGTCAATGACAAAGGAGTAAGAAGTCACAGATGACATCTGCTATGTGTTTTATCCAGAAAGATACCACAGAGGTTATGTGGAAAGCAGCATAGGTGACTCAGCTCTGCATATTACTCTCCTCAGTGGGGTAGTAGAGCATAAGAGACTGTGCAATGTCAGCTGTTATATTCCAGGGGTTGGCAACCTCTGGCATGCGGCTCGCCAGGGTAAGCACTCTGGCAGGCAAGGCCAGTTCGTTTACCTGCTGCAGCTCCCACTGGCTCCCAGCACATCCCTCGGCCTGTGCCACTTCCCGCAGCCCCCATTGGCCTGGAGCAGCGAACCGCGGCTCGTGGGAGCTGTGGTCGGCTGAACCTGCCGACATGGCAGGTAAACAAACTGGCCCAGCCAGGGCTGGCTCTACTGTTTTCGCTGCCCCAAGCAGCGCACTGAATTGCCGCCGTGGAAGGCAGGGGCAGTCTGTGTGCCGTTAGGGTGGCATGCATGTTTCTGCGGTGGCGGCAATTCAGAGGCAGCTTCTGTCTTCAGCCAGAAGACACAAGCTGTGCCACTGTGGACAGCTGAACATAGACACTGCCGCCGAATTGCCGCCGACGCGGAAATGCCTGTGCCACACTAAAGGCACATGGACGGCAATTCGGCGCACTGTTTGGGGGCAAAAACACACAGACTGCTGCCCCTTGAAGATTGCCGCCCTAAGCACCTGCTTGGGGTGCTGGTGCCTGGACCCAGCCCTGGGCCCAGCCCGCCAGGGTGCTTACCCTGGTGAGCCATGTGCCAGAGATTGCCAACCCCTGTTATATTCAAACAGCACATCACCAAGCATCAGTAGAGCTAGTTTGGCTTTCAGGCTCCGACGGCTGCCTTCCTTTATGGGGGAAATCCACCTGTTGAACCAGCTTCTGCATATCACAGAACAGTCATGGCTGGGGATGGCCTATAGACAAAGCAATAGTGCAGGGAAGTCTTTGTACCTGACATGTGACTGGGAGGCAGGTGGCTCAGAATTTGCCACTGTGACAGACCCAGGCCAGTGTGGTACAGGAGTCTGGTAGAGGGCAAATATACTAGTCACTGGCTGAGTAATTTTCTGTTCCCTGAGTGACTAAAGCAGGGGCCGCACTGGAGCAATCAGGAACCTGCTAGAACCAATTAAGGCAGACAGGCTCATTAGAACACCTGTAGCCAATCAAGGCAGGCTAATCAGGGCACCTGAGTTTAAAAAGGAGCTCACTCCAGTCAGGGAGGGGGGAGCCAGAGGAGAGGAAGTGCGTGTGAGGAGCTGGGAGCAAGAGGCACAAGGAGCTGAGAGTGAGAGGCTGTGCTGCTGGAGGACTAAGGAGTACAAGCGTTATCAGACACCAGGAGGAAGGTCCTGTGGTGAGGATAAAGAAGGTATTTGGAATGGGGAAGTAGCCCAGGGAGTTGTAACTGTCATGCAGCTGTTACAAGAGGCACTATAGACAGCAGCAATCCACAGGGCCCTGGGCTGGAACCCAGAGTAGAGGGCGTGCTCCGGTTCCCCCCAAACCTCCCAACTCCTGATCAGACACAGGAGGAGTTGATCTAGACTGTGGGGAAGATCACTGAGGTAAGCAAATCTGCCAATAAGCGCAGGACCCACCAAGGTAGAGGAGGAACTTTGTCACACCACACAAAACTCATTTATTCTGACCTTTCATGGGGTGTATGTCACCCAACAACCCAAGAGGACGTTCCCCTCATAGTACTAGAAATGGGTGACCATTGCCCTGCTAGGTGGGGGCACTGACAGATGTTTTCTTTATGGTTCTACATGCTTTGAAGGCATTGCACCCTGGGTCGGATTCTGCTCTCAGTTAAATTAAAGTGAACTCACAGCAATATCATTGACTTTAACATCGTTACACGAGTGTAAATCTAGAGTAAATGACGGTAGGGCCAGCTCATACAACATAGGCAGCAAACCCAGGTGTGGGGCAGGAAGCTCTGCAAGGTTCCCCTCACAGTTTTCTGTACATTTTTCCATCCAGGGGGTAGATTTCCATTCCTGTGACCTTACTTTCAGATTTGCGTCCGACGAAGTGGGTATTCACCTATGAAAGCTCATGCTCCAATACGTCTGTTAGTTTATAAGGTGCCACAGGACTCTTTGCTGCTTTTACAGATCCAGACTAACACGGCTACCCCTCTGGTACTTGATACCTTCAGACTGCCCACTCTTCATACCACTCCATTGCACTGAGCCCTGGTCATGTGAAGCACCCTCTGCAGGTCTAGGGAAAAGTGACAGGGTGGATACAGCTGATTTATGATTTATAGATGCTTATTTTAAAGTATTTTTTTTAAAATTATGTATTTAAATTGTCACAGTTGCAGGAAATTGTGGGGATCAGACAATAGGTTGGATCAGACAATAATTATTTAATGACAATAGATGCTAAGATTCAAATAGTTAAAGCTTTATACCTGTTAAAACACAAATTGTCAACATCACACGTCAAAATATACCAAGTAAATATTCTTAATTTGAAGTCTAAGTTCTCAAGCAGCATTTTTTCTTACTTTGCCTATCTGTAAATTTTTAGTTATTATTGATAGAAACATTTCTTCTCCAGTTTGTGTGCACAGTAAAATCGACATTTACCAATAAAAATATAATCTGTCCAAGCCTAAATATAGTTTATCCCTAGACTGCCACTGATTTTCCACATCACTGGCCAAGCAACTGTTGAAGGGAGATGTCCATGAGCACACATGACAGCTTATAAGGAAACGCCTTCCTTTTATACTGACTTCTCCTGTCAGGAATGTCAGCAGAACTTTCGCGCAACATGCCAAACGTTAACCTGAATGTTTTCCTTAGTTACCAAGAGTAGGAATTCACACTGTCCTCAGCGAAGCACAGGGACTTTCTGTGATAATAACTAGGACAATAGGAAGGTATGTTTTCTTGACCCATTGCAGGAAATCCTGTCTGCCTTGCATGGAAATTCAACCTTTTCCTGGACTGTCTCCTGCTCAGTTCCAGTGTTTCAAGGGCCTGAATGAATGTGTTTTGAAGGAAAGCAGCATTTTTAAAGGACTCTTACGAAACCTAATTTGTTCACTGACTGTTTGGATCTGGGTTTCGTTAACTCTGGGCCTTGAGTATACTGAATTGCTGTCCAGTGATTAGACAGACAATTATCTCCCTTTTGGGAAATATTCAGTGGTAGTCTGAGCTAAATTGAATGGAGACCAACACAATTTTTAGAGTGATTCTAAACTGAAACACTTGAATATTTCTTTGATAGGGCTAGGCAGGGCCAAGGAAATGGCCTGGTTTTGTATAGTTTTTTAAAAACACTGTTTAATACAGTAATTCAGAAAAGACTGTTGCATGACTGCGTCAAAATAAAAAATATGAGCTGTGCCTCGTGCCCCAGTGGAAATCACACTGATCATTCAAACACAGCTGTCCTGCTGTGCATTTGTATCTGTGGCCCTCCAGGATGGTGACATGTCATAATAGCAATCCTGGCTCAGAACAGAACTAATGAGAGAAACATCTGTCTCCGTTACTCTTTCCCCTCTGCCCCCAGACAAATGGCACTTCTGATTCAGATTTTATATTTGGGAAGTGCTCCCATATAAGCAGAAATACCTGTCTAAGCTTTATTCTCTCTCCTGTTAAGACTGTATAGACCATTTCTACTTAACACTACTGCCAGTGTTGATTAAAAATTTTAATCCAGAAAGTGACACAGTACTGCTGCAACTTGATTCCAGACCAAAGCAGTGTGAGTACAGGTTGCTTTGTTTTTTAAAGGGAATATTCCTGTGAATAAAACCCACTGATTCACTCTGCTGGCATTAGTGAGAATGTGTTTATGACAGGAAAAGCAAAACAAAAAAACCCCAACCCCACTATGTAGCTCTCAAATTGAGGCAGATGTATTAGCCTCCCATGTCACTGATTAATCATGGCTGTGGTCAACCTTGTCACCCACTTACCCATTCCCTCTCCTCCTTTTGTCCTTGTCATAAGTTAGGCCCTAATCATGCAGTGTGACCCACCAGCTCTGGTGCCCAGCTAGGATGCTATATCATTACTAGGTAAATAAATATTCACAAAAAGAGGAGCCACAGAAAGTCTTCTACAGGGATTTTTGAAAAACTTTTTATGATTCTCATAATAGATCTTTTGAATGGTGCATGGATAATTTGTGAACAGAAAAAGGTTGTCTTCCTGTTTAGGTTATTCACAGAAGCATTATCACTTGGTTTAGGCGACCAGTCATACAGTGCAAATAATGATTCATCAGGACTCTGAGCAAATGGGTTGCAGACAATCCCTAGGGGAACCAAAGTTTGTTTGTCTGTTTTCACAAATTGTTTGTCTGTTTTCACAAATTGTGAATAAGGAACATATCTGTAAACAGTGTGAACTGTGTGTGCATAGCTTACAGTAGTAAAAAGAGGGCTAAATTGATCAGATAAATTATTTGTAATGAATAATCTGACCAGCTCCAATCCAGACTGTACCTTTCTTCTTTCCTTTTGAAAGATAGAGTGAAATTATCCCTGCAAACATTTTTCTGAAGTCGAGAGAGATTTTGCTCTTTTAAAATGAACTTTAACAGACAAATGTGTTCAGTAGGCACATGGAGCTCGTGCATGAGGAGCACCTATTTCCAACATACTGGCTCCAGGCAACAATGCAACTACTGCAAGTATAAACACCTCATTCTTCTCAGGGTCAGGCAGATACACTCTTTTTTTCTACCAGCATGAGTGAGTCTGTCTGCGTGTATGTTAGTGAGGGCCAAATTTAAAAACCTTCACAAAATGAGAGAGATGCACAAAATGCTCTTGCACATTTAAAAAAAGGGAGGGAGGGGGAAATCTCACATATGCTCTTGTAAATGCAGGTTTCTGCTGACATGGTGGGTGCACAACTAGTCTGCATGCCCCCTCCCTACAACTTTAAAGCTTTGGTCCACAATGTGTAAAGAGTGACCGTACATAGTAAGGGTGTCCTTTCATCAAGGGTTTCCAGTGAGAATTTGCAAATGATGAGAGTGCAGTTCAGATAATAATATCAACAGATCTATCTATCTGTGGTACTTAGACAGCAACCATCCCCAGCACCATGCTATCTAGGAGAAGAACCACCATGAAGAAGAAATGTGAGCTTAATTAACATACGCTCAAGGGTACATTATTTAATAAAATTCAAAATATAAAAAAGTTTGTTTTCTCTCTTTGTCCTCTTCTTGTGGCTCCTTCCCTGTCTGCATCTCTTGACCTATTCTCCTTCCCCATCTGTCCTTTATCTTTCTGTCTAGCCTGTCTTTTTGCCCTCTCCCCTTTGCCCTTATCTCCCACCCTCCGCCTGGTTCTTTCTCTTTCCTCCAAGGTGCCTGTAACTACTTCCCAGAGTTATTTGGAAAACAAATATAACTGAAGTACCTTGGAAGTTATTTTTCTGCTGCTTGACCTCTAGGGCTAGACAGTAAATGGGAATGGACAAGCAGGTACAATACCATGCCCTTCCACTCAGTACTGCAGTCTGGCCAAAGATTCCCTTCCAGGGCCCTGGGACTTACAATTAGCACCTTCTATTTCATTCTTCTTCCCCTTCTGCACCAGGGGAATAAAATAAAATGTTGGAAGTTGAATACATTAGGTCAAGATTTACTGCCCTTAATGCTTTGTGTATCCTTTATTTCTTACTCCTTGCTCTGTCTTTTAGGCTGCCTTTCCTTCTGGCCTAACCTCTCAGCCTCTCTGGCTCTCTTTCTCTCATCTCTCCCTGCTCTCCTCGCTGTTTACCTCCCACTTCTCTTGTCCTTCCCTTCCCTCACATGTTTCTGTCTCTGCTCACGTCTCTCATTTTTCCGTGTGGCCAGCTCTCACAGTTTTACTGCAAGTCTCCTTGTGATATTTGGTGTTTTTCCTTTTAGCCCTAGATGCTGGAAAGAAGAGATTCAAAAAATTCAGCCTGCACAGACACCCAAATGGTTCAAATCTGGCAAAGCTATAAGCAACTGAAACCAGGGTTTTATAATGGGAAGTACTGAGTGCCAGCAGCTCCAACTAAATTAAACTCTGTCCCTGTACTGTGTATGCACAGTAACATTTATATTCACATTTCTAACAGTCTTCTAAACTCTGCAATACACTGACAAACACTTCTTGAAGCTATTATTCCTGTTTTTAACACCTGAACTTTAAAATGTCACATGGAGCATTTATAAGGCCAGGAAAAAAACAAGCAAACATCCCAGCTTGAGTATGATGTGCTCTCTTTAGGCGTGATCCAAAACCCATTAGAATCAATGGGAGTTTTTCCACCTATTTCAGTTGACTTTGGATCAGGCCACTTGGTGCCTTTTAAAATTACAGAGGAAAAATACCCAACAGAAATGCTATGCGCTAAGTTGCCCTTTGCGCCTGTAAGTGACAAAACTGAGGTGCTGTCTTTGAGCTAAGTATTTTAATTTACCGTTAAATAATAATAAAAAAATCAAACTTCAAAAATTCTGCTCCTCTTCATATCTATACAGTACATTCTATTTAATGAGCTCATGTTAATTTTGTACTAGGATAGTACTCATAGTGTGGTTGTTAAAGTTGGCTGCTATTCCGACATCCATGTTTATAATTGTACCATGCCATTTCACTCTGTCTCTAGCTATAAAAATAATAGCTGTTTTCAACTGAAATATGAAATTCAGATGGATCTTAGGTCTCTGTGTTTAATTATATGGGTGCAACTCCAGGTATCACTGGGGTGTCAAATGGGTATAACTGAAGGCAGAACTGGCACATTTTAATTTGAACTGCTGCCTATGAATGAAAAAAATTGATTTGTTTATGTTTAAATATGGTTATATTGCATCAGCTAAAGCACTTTTTAAATTAACTTTTATTACATCCAGAGAGCAAAGTTTTGCCTTCTGTAACGCTCCCTTGATGGTTACAAAGATGTAGCCAAGTTCAGAATGCCACCCTTTGAATCTATTAAAATCAGTGGGAAAATGCTAACAAAACCCAGCTTTCCTATAAAGCTACCTTGGTATCTGAGTGGATTCATTAGCAGAGATTTGCCAATTGCATGGAAGAAATGTATCTGATTTAACGTTGTCTTCTGGTGAGAACTGAGCAGCTTCCTGTAAAGCATTTTTTTAAAAACACAGTGAAAATCATCAACAAGCATTGCACTGAAACGTCAAGGGAATGACATAAACCAACAAAAACAGGGAAAAGTTCAGTGAAGGGGCAAACATATGTCTTCTAAAACCTATGCACAATGGGAAGCCACCTTATCTGCTTCTGTAATGCGCCTTACTATGCCTAAGTAATGAGTATTAGAAGACAAACAGTATGTTACATTTCCTCTTAAACTGTACATTCCTTTGCTGTGCAAATGAATATGAATCTTGTGTGACATGTCATTGTGCTATTTTGTTTTTCTGAAATGTATGATTTCATCCACCCTGAAAAGTACTATGCCGAGAGCGAAATAGAGTGTAAGCAATGGATACCTCTGCATGGACATTTGGAAACATCAAAGATTTGACTATTAATCATCCCAGCATTTCTGTGATCCTCCCACCTCTGTGTTGAGCTCACAGAATCTGAGCACATTGCACTGTTGCATTGCAATCTGATGTCTGGACAAAATATGCTCCTTCTGGCCCTGTGTACTACACAAGTAACCTTGGTTGTTACACTCCATTGTGACTACAGCTGGTAGAACTGTTAGTTGTGAACAATTTATTCATTGGCTTTGGCCCTTTTTTCTGTATGTGTTATCTGCCAACATATTGTCAGTTTTACAAATTTTTTTGTTTTTTAGAATTCTTTGAACAGTGTTTATGCACATAATTGGGCCGATGTGTTTTCATAGCAAGTACTCCTTATGCTATGATTGTCAAATATGGGTGCCTCAAGTTAGGCTCTTGCATCCATGTTTATGCACCGAGGTAAGTGGCCCAATTTTTTCAAAAGTGCTGAGCTACACACCAGCTCCCATCAACAGGCCCGAATAAGTTCTACTATTTTTCAAGCAACTCCAAGTAACAAACCAACCTATACAACTTGTGATCTGCTTGTGTACCCCTCCTCTGTTGTTATTAAAGTACATCCACACTACCTGCCGGATCAGTGGATAGTGATCACGTTGACTCCAGAACTCCACCAGGGTGAGAGGTGGAAGCGGAGTTGACAGGGGAGCCACAGCCATCGATTCCGCACTGTGAGGACGGGAGGTAAGTTGAAATAAGATACATCGACCTCAGCTACACTATTCTCATAGCTGAAGTTGTGTATCTTACATCGACCCCGCCACCCACCCAATGTAGACCAGGCCTTATTAATGCAGGGGCTCTATGGCAGTATAGGATCAGATGTAGCAGAGCTCCATTCCTTAGGCCCCTCCCTCCCCTTTCACTGAGTGTTGGTGGTATCCAGCCCATCAGTTGCTCTACTAGCCTTACATCAGCAGGGAGTTCTCCTACAAAGGGGAAATTACCACTGATCATCTCTGACCACTTTCAGTCCACTCTGTGGTGCTTATGGAATGCACAGTGGACATAGTAGATCAGATCAGCGGGCCATTAGTGTGTAGGTGTCTCTAGTTAGCCTCCCACCCCAAAAACTGAGAGTTAAAATCAGTGACAATTTTTGAGAACATGGGATCTAAAAATTGGATCCTGGTGTTAACTCCACAGACTTCATTGGCATTGCCTCCGTGATGAATTGGACCCAGTGTGTGAGAGAACATAACTGACCAGAAATGACTTAGCTGGGGATCTGAGAAGGGTTGCAGCATTTTCTGACCTGTGGCCTGCATGTCAGTGAAGTGAAAACCGTGTCACGCCTGCAGAATACACTGCATGCTGGCCTTTTTCAGTTTTGTATGAATAGCCTAGCCTCCAGGCCCCCTCCCACTCCCTTTTTGATGCACCAGATGGGGAGGCATGAGACGCTTTGTGTTTCTGCAGGGCTGAAGAGCAAATCTGCTTTCTAGCTACAACTAATGAAACTGATTTGATGAGCTGATTATTATTATATATGATTATTTGCTAATCACTGACATGGGGTTTGGAACTATACCAAACACTGAGGTTAAGATATGATATTGGCCCCTAGACCAGTGGCTCTCAGTCTTTCCAGATGACTTTCAGGAGTCTGATTTGTCTTGCATGCCCCCAAGTTACACCTCACATAAAAACTACTTGCTTAATCAGAAATAAACGTACAAAAGTGTCACAGCACATTATTACTGAAAAATTGCTTATTTCTCATTTTTACCATATACAGGACAAGCTTTGTTATCCAGCATGTCGGGGGGAACAGAGGGTGTGGGTTAGTCAAAAATTCTGGTTAACTAAGAGTTATACTTACCAATGGAGAGAGTGAGTTTGGGTATGGGAGGAGGCTCAGGGTTGGGGTGAAGGAGGGGTTTCGGGGTGCCGATCCAGGTGGCACGCACCTCAGGTGGCTCCCCTCAAGTGGTGACATGTCCTTGCTGCTCCTAGGCAGAGGCATGGCCAGGCGGCTCTGTGCACTGCCTCTACCCGCAGGTGCCACCCCTGCAGTTCCCATTGGCCGTGGTTCCTGGCCAATGGGAGAAGCAGATCTAGTGCTCAGAGCGGGTTGGGAGTAGCACATGGAGCCCCCATGTCTGTTCTTCCGCCTAAGAGCACCAGGGACATGTCATCGCTTCCGGGGAGCCATGCAGAGCCCTGCGCCAACCTGACTTTTAATGGCCTGGTCAGTGATGCTGACCACAGCTGCCACGGTCCCTTTTTGACCAGGCGTTCCGGTCAAAAACCAGACACCGGGCAACTCTATTGAAGATTTGTATTGGGAGGTATCAGAAATGCCGGTTTCTAGAGCTTTCATTGGCAAAGTGCCAGATAACACAGCTTTTACTATAATTATAAAATAAATGAATTGGAATATAAATATTCTTACACTTCAGTGTATAGTATATAGAGCAGTATAAACAAATGATTGTCTGTATGAAATTTTAGTTTGCACTGACTTCACTAGTGCATTTTTTATGGCCTGTTGTAAAACTAGGCAAATATCTAGATGAGGTAATGTACTCCCTGGAAGACTTCTGCGTATCCCTGGTTGAGAACCAGTGCCCTAGACCTAGACAGCTGCAGCGGCACAGGAGCCAGCAAATAGAGCTGCTAACAGGGGAGTTTCAGTGGGAGTTTCCAGAAGGAGGTTGCAGGGGAGACTAAGGCAGAGAAACCAACAAGCCAGATAAGGGAAGGGGCAGGGGTCTGCCAGCAGCCCAGTGCTCGTTGGGGGCCTGTGGTGCGGTGTGTGGCGTGGACTGCCAGGCAAGTCACACTGAGCCTCGATTTCCTTGAGCATCTTCCCCAGTCTGGCATAGTCCTCCTTGATACAGTCCAGCGAGTAAAGCTAGCCGTATCATTCGCACATGAAGGACAATCAACGGATTCTTTCCCGCTAGGATCCTTTTCAGCCTCAGGTCCACATCCTGTATCTTAGCACCCGGCAGAGAGCACACCCTTCTGTTCTCCCGATCAGCTCTAGTTACAGCCCTGTCTAATTCTTCTCAGTAAAGAGTCTCCATCACGTAGACTTGCTTTTTCTGGTGACAGTGTGATTTCTCGGTCTATCCCCGCACCCGCTGGCCGCAAGACCTCTCGATTGTATTCGCCCTTGCAATCGTCCTAGGGCTCATATTTGGTGTCGCCTCATTGACTCCTCCCTCCTCTGCAGGACTAGCTGCTCGTCTCTTTTTCCTTGCCCCTCTCTCCTTCAGCGAGCACCTGCTATGCTCCATCTTCATTTTCCAACCCAGCAAACCTGTTCCTGAGTTCTATTTCTCTGTCGCTGGCCCAATCTTTCCTCTGCCTGGTGTTTCTCCTAGTCACATGCTCCACCGTCCATTTCCCACCCAGCGGTCCTCCTCAGAATCCTTTCCTGCTCTCCATCTGCTCGTCTGAGGTATCCCCTGTGCCTCATTATGTCTGTGTTCCATCATCTGCTCAAACACCCTTTAAAACTCAGCCAGAGTTTCCACCTGCATCTCCAGTCCTCTTATCTTTTCTTCCAGCAGCTCTATCAGGCGGCACTTCATGCAGACAAAACTCCTTTCAGGTGCCCCCTCCAGGACCATGTACATGCCACAGCTTCCACATCCGGTCATCCCTCAGTGTGTCTCTCACTGTGCCTCTGTCTCAGTCATGGCCTTCCACCTC
>NC_133771.1:146462067-146500350 GCF_003597395.2 Chelonoidis abingdonii
TGAGGACTTCAATAACTCAGTCATGGGTTAGGGGTTGTTATAAAAGTGGATGGGTAGGGTTCTGTGGCCTGCTTTGTGCAGGAGGTCAGACTAGATGATCATATTGGTCCCTTCTGACCTATGAGTCTATGAGTCTACACACAAAACAATACAGAAACAAACTTCTCTGCTTTATCAGAGCACTGCAGCTCTTCTAATCGGTGTATTACGTTATCATGAGCACATTTATCTTCTGCTGAAAGCCAGGGTCCCAATGGATATTCTGAAATTCTATGAGGGATTATTGTGGACAACTGTCTTGTGCCATAAATCACGTAACTTCTATGTGAACTCTGTCGAGCCTTTTTTACTGTCATTAGGAGGTCCCAAGAGAAAGCTGGTAAGTTTTCAGCCGTTTGTGGCATGTGCCACAGCTACAGCTGCAAAGCGGGTGTTGTCATAATACCTACACTCCTTACTTCTTGAAGCACCACTAGGGGACCATCCCCTCTTTGTTCAAATCCATCCTTAAAGGATATTTCTTCCACCAATCCTTTGGTACCAGAGTTAACACACCTAAGTCAAAAGCACTGTTACCCCTACATTATGCAAGTGATCACTTGTGGTTTCAAATGTTGTTATTACTTGGGCAAAGTTTCTCTAATTTCCCCCCATATTTCCTCCCCTAAAATACAGAAAACTAGTTGGGCCTCTCCTGTGGGTACACAGGGACAGCCTTTTAAATGTTCTTGTTCGTTTCCACTGAAGATTCAAAAAGAGTAGAATTCTGTTGAATCTTCCATGTAGATTACATGGATCTGCTCTCACTGAATCATCATGGATAATGATTAGGCAAGAACGATGGAATATTCCTTTTTATCAGTTTCCTTGGGCTGACTTCTGTGTCCCCTGGGAAGGATTAGAGCAATGCCAAGCCATGGAGCTCAGCCTCACAGTTTGAGATATCCTGCACTAGTGGGATTGCTCGGCGCTGGCATCTGAAACAAGCCACCTTGAATGACCACATGCTTCTAGAAAGCAGCTATGGGATCCACTCCCACAATCAGACCCACACAAACTAAGCCTGGATTTGTAATAGGAATTTGTAAGCATGTGTTGCAATGCTGATGGCACAAAGAGATCTAGCAAAAACTGAGAATGAAGTGTGAGAATTTTGCCCATAATATATTTATTCATCTATATTTTTGAAAGCTATTTGAATATCTTTCCAGATTCTCTTGCCCCAAGCACCTGGTTCATGCAGATCCAAGGCTTTACCCCATCCTGGAGAATACTCAGCACCCAAATGTGTTCTTCAGCTCTGTCATTCTTCATTACAGCAGAAGAGGTAGCAAATAAAAGGCCAGATGCACAGATGAATGGAGCATACTGCTACAAAAGAAAGCAACTCTCTTTGGACACAACAAACACGTGAACTTACTTGGCTCTTTGTAGTCCTGTTTCTTATAGTCTGTTCTCACAGCTATCCCAAATTAAAAAATACAAAGAACTCTTCTACCCCATCCACTGTCTTCCTTTTTGACTATCTATATTTGGTGTATTGAGAAGAGTGAGTCTGTAGGAAGAAGGAAGGAGTTGTAAGAAGCAAGGACAGTCTTACAGTTAAGGCACAGGCCAAGGGAGCTTGATTCATTTCCCAGTTCTGCCAACAAGCTTCTTGTATGACATTGAGCAAGTCACTTAACCTATGTGGGCCTCAATTCCCAGTCTGTAAAATGGGAATATGACACATCCCCATGTCATATAGGTGTTGTTAGGCTTCATTCATTCATGTTGGTGAGTTGCTCAGATACCACAAGTGCTATAGAAATGCTTATATGAAAGAAAGCGGAAAAGGAAACCTCAGAAGCTGAGATCTGAAAATATGTCATTTCCAGGACTCCTAACTGGCAAAAAAAGTTGATATTTTTTGCCAAGCGTGTTCTGCTGATCTTTCCATGAAACAAATCTTCTTGTTTCTGAACAATAACAAAGGGCCAATTTGAAATGAAAGGGAGTTCCCTTAAACGTGCGCTAAACTCTCCCTACACGCTAAGAATTAAAGATAGTGTAATGTGCTGCTAGCAATGAACTATTTGACATGAGGAAAGCCCATCATCTGTAGAGTTTTCAGAGAAACCCTGGAATATGCAGGGCTGGAAGGTGTTGCAAGTTTTTATGAGAAGGAGTGGGAGTAGGGGAGACTTCCAACGTTGGCATGCTCTGTGGGAGCACTTCTGGACCACTTGTGCATCCCCACAATTCATAGTCAGTCTCGGTACTACTTTATAGTGTGGTGTATGGGCATGTTTTTTTTATTAGAGGAGTGGACAGAAATTACTGTTGTGGCTTTATATAAGGAAAACCATGTTACATTACTAATTATTACTATTATTGTTAATTATTTAAGAGTATAACACCAACAGTCTGCTAGGTGTGAAAAGTTCCTGTGAACAGTGAATCCTGAGTCAGACAGATTTGCCAAGATTTTCAGACATGACCAGTGGCTTTGAATGCCTCAGGTTTTGGGTGCCCATCATAAGATACTTTAAAAGGGCTTCATTTTCAGAGGGCAGATGTTTAGAACTTCTTGAAAATCAGATCCCTTCTAAAAGTCTCAAGTTGGGTACCCCACTCAACATCAACAGCAGCTTTTCATAAGCTTGGCCACTGTGTGACTGCAGTGGTTTTGAAGAAGCTATCTCAGACTGGTGCAGCCAGAGGATGTTAAATAGCAGCTACTGAAGTTAGACATTTTAAAATCAGCAGGTCCAGATAACTTGCATCCAAGAGTTTTAAAATCACTGACTGAGGACTGTTAATGTTAATTTTCAGTAAGTCTTGGAACACTTTGAAAGTTCCAGAAGACTGGAAGAAAGCTAAAGTTAAGTCAATATTTAAAAAGGAAAAACAGGACAACTCAGGTAATTATAGACCTGTCAGTATCAGCTGATATATGACTTGATTAATCAAGACTTAAAGGAGGGTAATAAAATTAATACCAATCAACATGAATCTGTGTAAAATAGATCCTGTCAAAGTAATTTTTTTGATGAGATTACAAGTTTGGTTGGTAAAAGTAATAGTGTTGATGTAACAGACTTCTTCTGTAAGGGATTTTACCTGGTATTGCACAACATTTTGATTAAAAAACTAGATCTATATAAAATTTAACATGGCACACATTAAATGGATTAAAATATTGCTAACTGATAGGTCTCAAAATGTAATAGTAAACAGAAAATAATCATCCATCAGGTGTGTTTCTCATGGGATCCTGCAGGTATCAGTTCTTGGCCCTATACTATTTAACCTTTTTATCAGTGACCTGGAAGGAAACAAAATCATTACTAAAAGTTTGCAGGTGACACAAAAACTAGGGGAGAGGTACATAATGAAGAGGACAGGTCACTGATACAGAGTGATCTGGATTATTTAGTAATCTGGGTGCAAGCAAACAACGTGTTTTAATGTGGCTAAATGTATGCATATGGGAATAGGCCATATTTACAGAATGGGGACTCTATTCTTGGAAGCAGTGACTTGGAAAAAGATTTGAGAGGGGTGATGGATAATCAGTTGAACATGAGCTCCCAATGCGATTCTGTGGCCAAAAGGGCTAATGTGATCCTTGGATGCGTAAATAGGTGAATCTCGATTAGGGGTAAAGAGGTTATTTTATCTTTGTAGCTGGCATTGGTGAGATCGCTGCTGGAATCCTCTGTCCAGTTCTGCTGTCCACAATTCAAGAAGGATGTTGATAAATTGGAGAGGGTTCAGAGAAGAGCCACAAGAATGATTAAAGGATTAGAAAATATGACTTAGACTCAAGGAGCTGAATCTATTTAATTTAATTAAGAATGTTAAGGAATGACTTGATACCAGTCTAAAAGTATCTATATGGGGAACAAATATTTGATATTGGGTTCTTCAGTCTGACAGAGAAAGGTGTAACATGATCTAATGGGTGGAAGTTAAAGCTAGACAAATTCAGACTGGAAGTAAGGTGTAAATTTTGTAACAGTGAGGATAATTAGCCATTGGAACAATTTAAAAGGTGTTGTGGTGGACTCTATCACCGGACATCTTTAAATCAAGATTGGCTATTTTTCTAGCAGATATGCTCCAGGAATTATTTGGGGGAATTAAGATATGTTTGTTATATAGGAGGTCAGATTAGATGTTCACAATAGTCCTTTCTGACCTTTGAATCTATGAATTTGCAAATTGTATGTTTGTCCTTGGTGGTAGGCCAGGAATGATAATCCCGTCCTGGATTATGACTCCAACTTTAAGAAGTAGAACCAAGAGTAAGAGATCTAGCCGACAAACATCTCAACAGTGGTTAGGCTGGTGTGCTGTGGCCACTGCCTTTTGTGCTGCCTAACACTATCTCATTCTTACCTTGTGCTCCCCATATCCAGTTATCATATTCATCTGTTGTCTTCTCTTATGCTTAGACTATATGCTACTTGAGGCAAGGACCATCTTTTTTTGTTCTGTGTTTGCGCAGTGCCTAGCACAGTGGGGTCTGCTCTGTGACTGGAAGCCCTAGGCGCTACTGCAATACCAATAAATTAACTTAATAACATAGTTCCTTAAATCTAACCTATCTAGAATTCAGTCTTAGAAATGGTTTTCTTTTGAGATAGCCCTCTCACCCCCAAAACAAAACACTTCCTGCTGCCAATGCTAATAAAATGTTAAGCCATCACTATACACGTATAGCAGAGGTTATGTCTGCTTATTTTTCCAGACTGTGCTGTAGTTCCCTTAGCTACAAAACTGGAATGGTTAAAAACTGAGAGATAAAAATTCATGCATATTTTAAGCAACTGCAGAAGGAAGTACCTATGGATGAATAAGGAATTTTGTGACTTCAAAGGTGGCATATTTCAACACCAGCCAGTGGTGAAAGCTTCTGAAATAATAACTTGGAATGATGGGGTAGTAATGTGGACTACCTTCCTCAGAAGTGTATCTCACAATTGAAAAGGTCAAACAAAGTTATTCTGCCTTAGAAGGAACTCGGGACAGAAGTTGGGAATTAACTTCTTTTCAGTTCATTTACTTAAAACGTTAAGGCAGAATACAAAATATTAGGAGGCTGTTGAGGCCACAGATGTTTGCAAAACAGTGAGAAAAACTAAAAGAGGCATAAACTGTAGATAGGTGGGTATTTTTTGTAAAGGTGTATGAAGCAGAAAAGATTTGCAGCTTCAGCTTGTATTAGTACTTCAAAGACAACATGTTTATCTGAAACTTGGTTTAACTTCCTTCCATCAAGCAGAATCTGGATGGCAGAAAATCCTCCTGCTGTCAGCATACCCAGGTGCAAGTTGTCTTCAACCTCCTCTCTGTTAGGGAATTGGTGGATGCAACTTAGAAAGTGAGCAGGGATAATCAGAGAGGGTCAGAACCAAGAGACTTGGAGATGCCCTGGTTTGGCACACAGGGTTCCTGAGTGAGTGAGCCAACATTCCTCTAGGGGTTCCTGCTCCTTACTGGCCCTCCTCTTGCTCACCCCAAAATACAAGTGTTGTGTCTTAAAGGCATAATCACATCCTAAATAAATGTACTGTAGATCAATACTTTGACAGCCAGGATCTGAATGTTGTAAAGAAGTATTTGGATAGGAGGGTAACTATAATGGAGTTTGAGGCAACCTACAGCCAAGAGGCAGCAGGCATTATACCAGAGAAGTTCTCCGACTGGAGAGCCCTCTAATGAGTGAGTGGAGTAAAGCATTCCTCCTCTGGGAAAAGTGGAGTGTATGCAGGGATTAACAGAAGGTTACTATGGGAAAACTCGCTGGAACAAAGTAGCAGTTTTCCATTCTCTCTTACCTACAGCTACGGCCAATGGCACAAGAATGGGATGGGAGTTATCCATAAATAGTCTGGCTGCTGTTTGTCAGAGACAATGGCTGAAATGTTCTTTCACAATTGCTACTTTAGCATGTACTAAAAATGACAAAGCCATCCAAATGAAATGGCCCCACTGAGAACCTTCATTCCAAATCACAGCAATAAAACCACGGGTGGGTGGTCTTCATCACTGATTGGCCTCATTATCATTTCATTGTATTTATGTGACCTACTGCTCTATGGAATTCCCTAGTACTTTAAAGCATTTCATTCATGGGGGCGGTTTGACATTCATATTTATATGCCCTTGTTGTATTCTCCTATTCTTGGGATCAAAGCCTTTTGTGAAATGGTGTGAGGAAGATGTGTATTCAGATCTTGGCCCAATGTCTTGGCTATTGTAATGAAACAATTGAGAACACTGAGAATTCAAACATCCTGGACCCAGTCCTGTTCCCACCGATGTTGAAGATTTTGGCAGTGTGTTCAATGAGAGCAGGACCAAGGCCCATAAAAGAAAGACAACTGTATGATATATACTTTTTTTTTTCCTTCAAGAGGTTTTGTGCCTTCCCTATATAAGAAACTTATCGGTTATGGTTTTATTGACAGAAATCAATTTTAAAGAAGTAGGTCTCAGTCATACTATAGAAGTTAATGGCAAAGCTCCTATTGACTTCAACAGCAGCAAGATCAAATCCTAAAGATATTTTTCATTAATGTTGAAAATGCATCACCTTAATATACCATTTTCAAGGAAAATGGTATGGGCATGCAGCTCAACAACAGTGCAAAAATGAGTTTGTAAAATAATAGCACATTCCACAAAACCACAATCTTTTGTGTAACAAATACAATGGAGATATAACACTCGATAGAATAGTAAAGATGATTGACACATAAAGTATTATTTTTAATTTCTTTGTGTTTTTTTTTATAGTCAATGTACCATCTTCCCGAGGCAGAGGAAAGCTGTTATTTGCAGGATGCTGCTGCTCTTCAATAGAAGCTCAAAACTGTGCAATAATTTAATGCAAATTGAGAAGGGCAAGATTCTGATCCCTTTACTCATGATGAAGCGTGCCTTACTCCACACATAGTTCCATTGACTTCAGTCATTGTGCAGATCTTATTCAGACCAAACTCCATACATTTCAATGGCATTTAGCTGAACTAAGGACTGACTAATTTTTTTTTTTAAACTGTAATTACTTTTAAAATATTAAAGATAATTATCCAAGGCTCATTAGTGCTGTAGTATTGTTAATAATACAATAAAATCCCAGCAGCATTAAGTAATCACGTCAACAGAAACTTAGCCAAGCAACCACCTACAGATACACTTTCCCATCCCTTTATCATTGTGGGAAGCATCCTCTCCAAATCCCCTGTCAAACAGCTGTGTTTTGCAGCATCATAGTAGGTCACAAAATTGGGGCTATTTTGGACAAAAGGGTGGATCAAGGTCCAGGGTCATGGTGTCCTTGCAAAGAATGCGCTGGCCTTTTCTTCAATGGCAAAAACTGAATGACTTCAGAATCTGGTTCAATGAAATTAGAAAGTTTCAGAATTAGTATTTTTTCACAACTTATTTCAAATGTCCAAATGATCCATTTTATAAAAAACCTCTGAAATTTTGCAATTTCACTAAAAATAGGACCCTTTCTGAGTGAAAATGGGTTAATTTTCCCTAAAAAAGGATCCTACTTTTGAGGAAACATTTTCAAATTTTAGAAATTACTAAATTCCATTTGGACAAAGATCAATTCCACACCAAAGCAATTGAGAATTTGAAATTTTGTATGTTTCAATATGGTATTGGCTTTGTCATGGAGATGCTGTGAAATTTGAGTTTATGAAATAGCCAAACTGCAAAATGAGTATGAAATTCCAGATCTCTTTTCATGCACATGTTTTCCTCAATTTCATGTATTAAGATAACATTTTCTAAGAGGAAATAGAAATAAAGCCCACCCATGCTGCAATGCTGCAGGGTACTGGTATTTGTCCTTAGAATGTAACTTAAATCTGACTCTGAAAGCCCTTTTACAGGGGAAATTTATTTTATTCAGACTCCCACCTTATTCACTGTTTTTAGGGTAGATTCTCAGAAATTTGAGAAACCAGCAGAACCAATTGCTGCAATAGAGGTGTGAAAATTCTAGGTTGGTAGCAGTAGAGTTTTTGGAACCCACAGACTCAGTGGGAATGAGAAAAGTACACCAAATCCACCTGCATAGAGATGTAAGCTGCTGGTGCTTCTGGAGCAATGGACACCTCACAGCGTAAGCTTTCCCTGTGAGCCCCAATAACATTCCAGACCAGGTCCTGGGCCTTTCTATGCACCCTGGCACCACTCTTGTTGCATTTCAATAGCTTCCTGAGGATTCCCTAGGAGATTTCTTAGCTGCAGCCGCCCCACTTTGAGCCCATGGTTTAGGGAGAGTTCTAAAGTGCTGCTGTGCTGTCTCATTCTCCCATTGCCACAATTGCCTTTTGGGGACTGTTGTACTTACACCTAAATTAGAGGGGTTGAACTGGCCCCCAGTTACCCTAGGCACCTGCAAAGATGACACAAAGCTAGCTTTATGTTCCCCATCCTCCCACCCACATTAGGTCCTAAGCTTAGTGGAACTCAGCCAGATGGGAGAATCTGTCCCCATCCTCTGCTGTCCTTACAGGAGGGACAGGGAAAGACATCAGCCTGATGCATTCTGAGCTGACTTATTCCAGCTTGCGCCTTAAATAAGTTAGGCATAGCAAGTGCATAGGGATTCTATCATTTTGTAGGGCAACATATACAGAGCTGGCTTGCTCTGAGGCTACACCCCTGTTCTCAGAACTCTGGGCTACACTGCTAATTTTTCCCAGGTTTGCTCATGCTAGACACATAAAGGAGCAGTTGCTGCTCATGTCTGCATGTGTTGTTGCCCAGTGAGGAGTTCAGGATCTGTCTTGGCAAAGGGCAAGGGTCTAAAATCTTGAGGTACAACTCCATGGAAAATAAATGAAAAAAAAAATCTGAATCAAATTTTAAATACATTTGTTTAAAATTTTCTCACAATCCTAGTTGGAACTGGGGGAAAGCACCATTTATTTATGCTTGTGTGATTTAGAAAGAGTGACATGGGATTTTTTTCCAAATTTTCTTTACAAATAAAAAACATTACCCTTGGAGGGAGAATCAGCGTGGCAAAGGGCAGGGTTCTCAGAAATTACAAGTACCTGAAATACAGGGACTCCGAAAACAAATTTAGTTTTATAAACTTTTAGTGTGAATGGAAAGACTGTGGAAGAGTGCTAGTCTCACAAGCCATTGGAGACTGAATTCCTTACTTTATCCCCAGAGCAGATACAGGGCAGGCAATGGGAATGTATGCTTTCCCCATCTGCTTTACCCATACGTCAGTACTGACCTGGAGGTTCCTCCTCTAGGGTAGAGTTCAGGGGAGAGCTCAGCCTCCATGCTCATTCAGTCTTTGGCGTCTCTGCTGAGGCTGCCAACAGAAATGGTGATTAGTGCCAAAGGAGATGGTGGTTTTTGTGGTATGGGTTCTTGTCCACTAGAAACTGGACAAAGATACAGCTGTAGAGATGTCATTTCTTCAACCACAGGTGTAATGTTCCTTGCATATTATTATGTATGATAAATGAATAATGTATTTGTACCTTTATGATACCTCATAGGATTAAAATCATACACAGGAATAGATCCAATAAATTTTCCATACAGTGGGACAAACTCTGACCTCACTTGTATCCAGTGCAACCTCAGAAGCTAATCCAGTATGCAAGGCTGGGTCATGTGACACAGCAATAGAGTTGGTTAAGCTCTTCTTTTGTGTTTGTGAATGATGAACCAACCTGAATTTCTTCTGATATAGTCATTATTCCTAGCTATTTTCTTAATATTAGTAGTTTGGACAGATAATTTTCATCCTGTGGTTTATTTGTGAGCTATTCAATTTGTCTATTCACTGTTTATGATTCAATATTCATGGTATGCGATTGGTTACCTAAGTCACATGGTGTTGTTTCTGCTCCCCAGTTGGTTATCTGAAACTTTTTAAACTGGAAAATAGGAAATAGAGAACACAAATTGTTAGCGCACAATGCTCATACATACATGTGAATATGAGCATTCTTACACTCAATAACCAAACACTCCCCCTAACGGTCAAGCAAACAAAAACACTTTAACAACTTGCAAGAGGGCACAATCATGGATGAGCTGAACAGCAGTTTGGAATTCAAACAAATACAGTATTCACCAATCCTGTTTTGCAGTAGTGGGTTAACTCGGCTCTGGATCATTGTCCATATCAGATGGATATTTCCAGTAAGATCGTCTTTTGGAGACTATACCAGCATATATTATATATATATATTATTAATGATATATAGAATGATTCACTGATGGATTCCTGGGTATTTAAATTGGGACTTCTGGTAAAGGATCAGTAATTTGTTTGTTATTATTATTATAGCAAGGTGTGCTATTATCACAGCAGTGAAACAAGTGAACATTAGGCTGGACTATGCCACAATATGGGACCTGATCCAGCACAGCACTTAAGCACAGGAATAACTTTAAACATGTCCCACTAAATCCAACTGGACAACTCACGTTTCAAGTTGCACATGTACTCAACAGTTTTGCCAGATTGGGACCAAGAGACACTATCACAATGAAAATAATAATAATTAATAACCTGGAAAAGAAAATAGAAATCTAACCCATTTCTTTGTGACTTAACTATTCCTGGAAAAGAGGACTTACCAGCCACTACACCTGAGTAACTAACATCCTGGTTTGACTCATACAAGACTCCAGGAGCACAAGATTGCAAGAGAGATTGTTAAAAAGAATCCAAGAAAGAATTATTCTGAAAGGAAGATTGAACATGAAAGATTGTTAGAAATCATGTGCAGAGACTGCCTATAGACTGCAGGGACATGTGAAGAGAAAATCAAACAAACTTTTTCCTAATTACAAAAAAGAAAAGTTAAAAAAAAAAGCACTGCGCACCAGAATGCCACTACTTTGATTTGTTTTAGTTCATTTAGTGAGGTTTAGCTTTTTATGTAGGCTGGTTATATCACAGTGTATCACTGAGTTCAATACTGTGTTATATGTAAGGAACAGATACTGGCTGTGGCCAAAAGGCTGTGGGTAAAAGCCCATGTGTTGTATGCTGAAATGAAGAAAAAACAAAACCAATTTTTACATATTTGTTTGTTTCTTTTCATTATTGTTAGAACGGTCATTAAAGGATCCTACTTTTATTAGCAAATCTTTTACTGAGGTTGTAAGTGTCTCAGAGTGCTATCAGCCAGATCCTGCCCTGTATTGCACTCAGTGGGGAATAGGGCTACAGTGTGCATCAGCATAGCTGCAGGTCCGGATTTCCACCTCACACTCGAGAGTACTAGGGCCTAGTGACTGTTGTCCTGTGCTCTACATCCCTAAGAGGGCCTGGGCTGCCCTGTAGAGGGTATGGAGAGGGTCCAGACCCCCATGCACTTTTTAAATGTGTCCGGGTGACCTACGACAAGTTTCCCTCAATGTACCCCTGACTTGAGCCACCCTGGCCTGTGCCAACTGCAGAAAGCATCACACAGCCACCACCACATCACTCTCTCTCTGCCAGAGCTACTGCACCAGGTGCAGGCAGGCTACATGGGCAAGGCACTTTTCTTTACTTTCATCAAAAGTGTGAAATGAAGAATACAACTAATCTACTAATTTCAAAGCATATTTATAATTGTGCCAAGAAGCAGAGTCCCACGTCTCCTAGCACAGCAAAAATGTTACTTGCCAAAACGGCTCTAAATCTAAGAGCCCAGTGAGCAGCCCCTCTTTATCTGACAGGAACATGAGGATGGATGCACTGGTATACAGCATGCATAAAATTTAATTATTAGATGTTAGAAGTTACATTTTTGTTTCAAAGGCTTAATTTTATAATTGAAAGGGACACACCAGGCCATCTGGGTATATCAGCACTTCTTGGAAGGACAGAGGCACTTGGCTTCACCCTTTGCTTCACTAACCACTAACAATAGCCTGCCATGTCTTATTACTGAAATGTACACTTACATGGTTGTGCTTTCAGCACATTTAGTCCTACTGGATCAAATTCAGCACTAGGTGTAAATAGGTGCAATTCCACTGGTTTCAATTAGAATTGCATTTACTGATGCCACTGGTGAATTTGGCTCATTGTCTTCTGATATTAAATTCACACATACCCAAACACCAAGAATTATTTTATTCTCTACAAAACTTTCAATTTCTACACTATTCTCACATTCTGAGGATCTTCTCTTAGGCTCAGACAATGTTCTTGGAAGAGACTCCAGGGCTGTATTAAACCTAGCCTGCCAGAAACATCAACAAGAAGACTCTTTGGAGCTTAAATGTTATTGGACTTAAACTCAGCAGTAGAAATTTATTTCTCAGTACTGCTCCCATTAAAAGTAGGGAAGTTGAGTACTGTAATAGTTAGGTTGTCTGAAAAAAATCGTCATTATTCTTGTACCATATTCTAACCATGGTATTATATTTCATCCTGGAAAGAACATTCATGGCTAAGTTTTAGCCCTCTGATTTATAATGGAAACACTGATAGATCTAGATCCATTTGCAGATGCTATTTCAGCAATGGGAAAAACAGCCTCCTCATTTTTTATTTTAAATATCAGTACAATTTGGTATTGGTTTCATGAGGCATTTGGATGGGCCTTTATTCACAAATGAATAAAAATTAGTAAAGTCCTCGCAATCAAAGGTAAGCCAAAACTGGCACCCAGAAGCACAAGGCAACCCAGAGAGCCCATCTGCAGCCAAACCATGCAGCAGACCCAGACACAGCTTAAAGGCTGGCAACAAGACCGCCTGCAGAATCTGCCAAGGAGCCAGATGCTGTTGCTTCCAAAGCTTGGCATGGGGGTCTCTGATTGCCATCCAACAAAGAGGAAAAAGAGGGATGTTATAACGTGGTGGGATAAAACACATCCCACCTCAACCTTTTTTTATTGCTCATTGAAAATTTTGTGGAAGATAGCACTGGAAACCATAGCATTGTTTTTGGAAATACATACATTAACCACAACAGTACCGTTGCCAAATGGGCAATGTAGTAGGGATTTAAATGTATATCCTGTTTAAAAAATTAAATCTTCATACCTTATGTTTCTGGTATGTATGTCTTTACATCTTTTGTTAACTGTTACAGTGAAAACCACTGAAACGAACACAGAATGGCAGAAAGGTATGAGTTTTTTTGTAGTAATTTTTCAAAATTCCCTATCTCTGCATAGCTGCCTAGATCAGCTATATCTTAGTGATGACTGCTGAATATGAAGAAGCAAGTAAAGTGTATGGAAATAAACAAGGGAATTGTAAATTAAGATGTATGCAGAAGGGTGTGTATAGAGACATTATACAGATGGGGGGGAGGTCTGCTACGCCAATGTGTTACACAGTTTTATGCTCGTGTAACTCAATTGATTTCATTGGCATTGCATCTGAGGAAAATTGGTGTAACACAGTGGAGCATCTAGTCCAGCAAATGCACAGTGGAGTGAGAGTACTGTAAAGTATTGTAGTGCAAGTGTGGAAGTAAAAGCACCGTGTTGCAGAATGTATATAGAGAAAGAAGTGTAGCATGTACATAAAGAAATAGAAATGCTGTAAAGGGTAATGTACCTAAAGAAGTAAGGCATTGCCTGGTTATGTTAAAGAGTAAGTACATTGTAAAATACGGAGCATGCAAAGAAGGCTATTGTAAAGGGAGACATACAGCATATAAAGAAGTAAGGTTATTAGTAAGTAGTGTATAGATTGTAGTAAGAATGTTGCTGATGCACATCCCATATTGAGTTTTATAAGGACACTTTCATGATTTTCAGATGTATTTGTATTTAAAGCTGTGGAATCAAAAGTAAACAATTCTATTAGATGAAATTAGCTATAAGTAGTGAATTTGTGCCTGTTGTGAAACCCCCATTGTTTGGAACTGATAATCAGAGTTGTGTGCTGGAAACTAGAAATTTGAAACAGATTCCGGGAGCATATCTGATACTGTTATTCTCACCTTTGCCACTAGTTTTTGAAATTGTTCCTCTTCTACTCTGTAACCAGGCATCTAGGGCTAATAGTTAGGAAGGCTTATTTTTGAATCACTGCTGTTTATTTTTGGAGCTGCCAATTTTTAGGTGGATAGTTGTGACTAGAACATTATTTATTCTAACATAGTTGGTTCCTTTCCCTTTCTATACTTCTGTTCTTAGGAGACAAATGAATTACATATTACAGCTAGGCATATTTTATAAAGCATATAATTATGGTGCGGAGCAAGTAGTAAGTTTGCCCAACACTCACCATTTTAAGACCTTGTTTTATATTGCCTATGACTTAGCCAAATATAGCCATTCAGGCTAAAATTTTCACTGGTGGGCATGAGTGGCGGGTGAAGCCTCTGTTCAGGGAGGCTAGCCTGCCAGCCCCACCCCTTCCACCTGCGGTCCTGCCCCCCCACCTGCCAGGTCCTCATGGAAGATAACAGCCTTCTACTTCTACCAGTTACTTTGTTAGCTCAAATGGTAGAGGACTGTGCAGTAGATCTAAAAACCCCAACTCTGCTGATGACCACTGTGGGAGGGGGAATCCATAGGTAGCAACATGGTTACATTTTTGTTTTTTTCCATTTAAGTTTAAAAACCAGAAAATTACAGCCAAAATTCTAAATTAAAACAATATTAAGGTTGAAAAGTCAAGCATTCAATAACCTCAACTGCCTGAATCATGAGATCATCCTTTCTCTTTTAGCAGTTTCCTGCCTGATTCACCACAAACTTTCTGACTTCTACTATGAATCATTCTGAGGTCCTAACAACAGCAGCCTCTTTCTCTTTGCAACCCTGATTCATCTCCAGAGCACCATCCAGCCTGTGCACTGAATGAGGAGGGGTCCTGTGGAAAAATTAGTCGGATCATGTAATGTCCGCATCATGTGTACAGACAATAGGGTTGAATTAAGGTTGTACAGGCAACCTTAATGCTGGTATTTCCTAACTTTTGAGTGCTTCACTTTGAATCCTTAATATTCTCCTAATAGTTTTTTTAATGTAATATAGCTATCGCTGCCATGAGGTTTCCTCTGGCTCATAATACAAGGTGACTTATGAGCAGTTCAGGAAAGAGAGCATTGAAACTAAACATTTTCACCATTGTCCTATGTGAATTCATAAAAATCATATAACAATACAGAGCATGCTATAAATTCAAGACAAAGCTCTGAGCTGAGCTAATGAAACAGTTTTTATTAAAATACACTTTTCTCCTAGACTTTACTTTAAAAGGGAAAATGGAACAATCAAAGTGATAGCTGAACAGTAAGGCAACCTGCTGCATATGCAAATGAATGGTTCAACACAATATCAACACAGCAAACTGAGTGGCTGAATGTTCCTACTGATGAATACGTTACTGTGTGCTCTAGAGAAGCTAGTAGACAGAGTTCACTAGCCTGATATCAGGGGTGTGCTTTGCAGTGTCTCTTGTTGCAGAGAAAAGGATGTAATTGATATAATGGTTATTCTGGTCTAGATTCTCTAGCCCACTACAGTCCTTTCTGCTGTTCTGGTGAAGCAAGTGGGCTGGAAACGGGTTGGATCTCCCCAGATGATAATTTCCTGAGCATGAGGGAGTCTTTAGCTGGTATAGAACCACGTAGTTTGCTCCTACTGCAGTCCCCAACCTGGTTCTGACATAGCAAGTGTGTTAGGAGAACTACAGCAGTCTGGCTAGTTTGAGCTGCTGAGTGTAGAGTAAAGCAGCCTGCATGCTGTTGTTGACTATTCTAGAACCACAACTGGAATCAGGGCCAGAGCTAGGATTGGCACAAAGTCATCCTGAGAATCAGGGAGCCAGCATCAGCTCTTTGTAACTCACTTCCTCTGCTGAACCCAGTGGTGACTTGAGATCAACAGAGAATCTGTTCTAAGGCCAGAAGGGACCACTGTGATTACTCAGTCTGACCTCCTGTATAATACAGATCATAGAATGTCTCTGAATTATTTCCTGTTTGAACTAGAGCAATGGCTCTTAAACTTTCCAGACTACTGTACCTTTTCAGGAGTCTGATTTGTCGTATGTACCTGCAAGTTTCCTCTCACTTAAAAACTACTTGCTTACGAAATCACACATAAAAATACAAAAGTGTCCCAGCATACTATTACTGAAAATTTTCTTACTTTCTTATTGATACCATATAATTGTAAAATAAATTAATTGAAATATAAATAGTGTACTTCTATTTCAGTGTATAGTATACAGAGCAGTATAAACAAGTGATTGTATGAAATTTTAGTTTGTACTAAAACCAGTGCTTTTTGTGTTGGCTGTGGTAAAACTGGGCAACTATCTAGATGATATTTGCTCTAGAAGAACTCTGCATACCCCCAGGGATATGCGTGTGTAATAAGCCTCTGTCCCAAATCTGGACCTTAGCGTCCAAAATCTGGGTGCTTAGCATGAACCTCCAAGCTTAATTACCAGCTTGGATCTTATCTCGCTGCCACCATCCAAAATTTCCAGGGTTTTGGCCCCCTCTGGTCTCCCCAAACCTTCTTTGGAGAGACCCCAAGACTCACAGACTCTGAGTCTCACAACAAAGGAAAGTAAACCACTTCCCTTCCCCCTCTCTCTCCCACCCAGACTTTCTCTCTGGGCTAACCTGATAGTAGGGATGCAATCTTTTACATCACAAACCAAGAAGCATGTTCCTTTATTCCACAAAGAGACAACCCCAAATACAAGGAAGCAGAGATGAGCCTATCTCTTCCCCTTTCACAACTCCCTGGTGCTGCGAGCTTACCCTCTGTAGATCTACACACAAAGGAAATTTCCCCTGTCCTTAACCTACCCAGAGAGAAAAACTCAAACAAGTCTTAAAAAGAAAACTTGTATAAAAAAAAGAATGAAAAACATAAGAATATAAATGTGGCATCAAGATGACAATACAGGCTATTGCTTATAAGAAATATGAATAAACGTCTGATTCAAAAAATATCCAATTTGAACATTCCAGCAGTGACACACATGTAATACACCCAAAACAACATAAAGCCTATATGTTTTCTACTGTACTTACAAGTTGGACGCAGAGATTAGAAGAAAAGAAGCTCTCATAGCTGAGAGAAAAACAAAAGACCCAGGTCCAGAATTCCCCCCTGACTTTGAAAAATCCATTTCCTGATTGGTCCTCTGGTCAGGTGTTTGGTTCCCTTTGTTAACCCTTTACAGGTAAAAGAAACATTAACCCTTAGCTATCTATTTATGACAGTGTGTTCCTAGTTGAGAACCACTGACCTAGAGGATATCCTTTAGAAAAACATCCTGTCTTGATTGTAAAATTGCCAGCGATGAAGAATCCACCAAGACCCTTGGTAAATTGTTCCAATAATTAATTACCATTACTGGTAAAAAGTTGCACCTTATTTCCAGTCTGTATTTGCCTATGTAAGGGGGCTGTTGGCTTCTTACTGAAACTAGCCCCTGTTATGGTGAGAGTGAGGGTTGAACCCCCCAAAGATCCTGGGCCCAGCCTTATTGGGGTTACAGGGACTCCTCTGAATGGGAGAGAGGAAGTAGAGCCCTCTAGCTCAGGCAGGCATATGGGTAAAGGGAGTTGGGATGGGGACACATATCCTTTCAAAACCTGATTCCACTGAGGTAGCAGAGAAGCCAGGCAAATTCCCCACAATAGCAAGAGCATTCATTCATTTACATAATGTTTCAACTTCTAGCCATTAGATCTTGTAGTTTTGTCTGCTAGACTAAATAGCCAGTCATCAAATTTCCATTCCCCATACAGGTACTTAAAAACTGTAATCAAGTCACACCTTAACCTTCTCTTTGTTAAGATAAACAGATTGAGTGCGGCAAGTCTGTCATTAGGTGACATGTTTTCCAATCCTTTCGTCACTCTTGTAGCTCTTCTCTAACCCCTCTCCAATTTATCAACATTGACGTGTGGACACCAGAATTGGACACTATTCCACTAGTGGTCACAATATATTACCTCATTATTTGGCATTAACCTCCCAACACCCACCTTCTTTATGCAACCAAGGATTACATTCACCCTTACCGTGTTGCACTGGGAGCTCATGTTCTGCTGATTGTACACCACGATCCTTCCCCCACCCCTCCCAAGCCCTTTTCAGAGTCACTGCTTCCCAAGGTACAGTCCACCATCCTGTAGGTATGGACTACATTCTTTGATCCCAGATGAATATATTTACCTTAAAATGCATAGTGGTTTTTTGCACATAAACTTACTAAGTGATCCAGATTGCTCTCTATCAGTGACCTGTCCTCTTCATTATTTACCATTCCCCAATCACTGTGACATGTGCAAACTTTATCAGTGATGATTTTATGTTTTCTTATAGATCACTGATAAAAGTGTTAGATAGCATAAGGGTATTTACCAGTCCCTGCAGGACCCCATTAGAAACACACCCACTTAATGATGATTTCCCATTTACACTTTGAGACCTGTCAGTTAGCTAGTTTTTCATCCATTTAATGTGTATCATGTTAATTTTGTAGTCTTCTAGTTTTTTAATCAAAATGTAGTAGGATACCAAGTCAAATGCCTTACAGAAGTCTAAGCATATTACAACAGCATTATTAGCTTTATCAACTAAATTTATAATCTCATTTAAAAAGATATCAAGTTAGTTTGACAGGATCTATCTTCTATAAACCCTCCTGATTGGCATTAATTATATTATGCTCCTTTAATTCTTTATTAATCAAGTGCCATATCAGTTCCATTATTTTGTCCGGGATTGATGTCAGACAGACTAGCCTATAATTACCTGGGCTGTCACATTTACCCTTTTCAGATATTGGTACAACATTAGCTTCTATATTCAGGCTGCTGGACACACAAAAACTCTGTAGTTCTCCATGGTTCTCCAGTGCCCCATCTGAAGAACATTCCCTGTGCTGTCTAAAGGCATCACAGAGCTCTTATCCCACTGTCTTGCATCTTCCTTCCTAATTTATATCATTGCAAAGTGGATATAAAAATATACCACGTGGGATTGGTGGTGGTTTATACCCAGGTCAAACTTCTCTGTAAATCCTGACCTAGATCAAAGGTTACACTATACCTTCTGAAACTGACTGGTTTATTGCAGCCAATGCGACAAGGTGCTGAGCATCTTCACCTCCCACTGACAACAGTGGGAATTTTTCCTGAGTAAACACTAAGTAAACTCAGCAGAGAATCCTGTGGCACCTTATAGGCTAACAGATGTTTTGAAGCATGAGCTTTCATGGGTGAATACCCACTTCATCGGATGCATTCACTAAGTAAACTGTGAGTAAGGGCCTCAGGCTTCATCTCAATGAGAGATGAGGGTTCTCAGCACCTCTCATGCCTGATCCCAAGGTGAGCTTACAATGCGCTAAATTGTGTCTGCCCTCAGTGACACCCAGGCAACTCCTCTGATGATGTTTGCTGACAGCAGAATTTGGCCCATTGTGTTTCTTCTCATTTGACAATAATATCCATTTCTTTGATCCAAAACCCAGGAAATCTGCCCTCTAACAATAATTTATGTACTTTCTAGAGACATATGCTCTGTTTTGTCAGCTTGAAGGCCCCATAAATGTATTAGTACTGGATCTTTAACCCTTAGACTGTTCTGTTAGACTGGAGACTTTTTAATGCCAGAAGGAAAAACAAATAAAAATAGGAGCTTCCACTTTATCGGTGCAGAGCTGATATGGCAATAGCTCACTGGATTAGATCAGATCAGACTTGACAAGCTTGCTCCTCTGTTGGGATCACAGCTTGAGTGTGGGCTTGTTGTGTCGGAATGGGCCTACTGTACCCAAACAGCTGAGCTTACTCCAGCTTTCAAAGGAACATTTTATACTCATTATACATGCAGCATAATTTCAAAATATGTCCCTAGCACTAGAATGCAGGAGGAGGACATTGAAAGTTAGAAAGTGGTGGAGAAGACACAATGGAAATGAGTCATTCAGAGCTCCAAGATAACCACTCGAGGCCTACCCAAAGTGGACTGTTACAAGTTATCATAAACAAGGAGGGAAGGGCTGCTTGACGCATTGACAACAAACAGAGGGGTTTATGAGTGTATGTGCATTTTAAAAGTGGATAGAAGCAAAAGATAAGCTACAAATCCCAGGTTTCAAATAGTTATGATCTCAGTACAGAATTAATCACTGCCACAACTAAGAGATCATACATTCTGGAATGTCATGAACCATCCATGATTTGTGTCATTGCAGAGGATGATAAATCACTGCTAAAGACATAACAACCAATATCATCACTGCTACATAACAGATCATAATGCATCAAGATCTTTTCTGAAATATTATTTACAGTTAGCAGGGATTTGGAATGGCAAAGCAGAAACTGATATTAACCTTCTCTGTACTATGCTGGCCATGTCCTGAGAAAAGCAAGGTATCTCTGACTTTCAGTGGTTATATACAGTATATCCAAAAGGGATTAAGTATATATATATTTCCAGATGGAAAAAAGGGAGGGGAAAGAAGTAATTAAAACCTCATTAATCAGACAATTGTGAACTCTTTTATTATGATATTTAGAAGCTGTTTATAATTGTAATTATGTAAGGTTTGTGTTCCCTATTGCAACTGTGGAGAGAGAATTTATTAATATACCTGTGAGGCGTGGGGGAGAGGGAGAGCCCAATGCTTTTCAGAGAATTTCTGATAGTTTTGAAAAAAACTCAGAACTTCTTCTGGTTCTTCCATAGCCACAGGGTCTTTCATTTTGTAAACGTTTTATCTGTGTCTTATTTTTTTAATTTACCTTTCTCCTGAAAACCAGGCCCATTTCTTCTACTTACAAATATCATCACAGGAGAAACCTGATAATTTCGATGACTTTTTCCTGACAAAAATGGAATTTTGGGTGAAAACTTTTGTTGAAAATTCAAAATTCTGAAAATTTTTACTAACTTTGTGTATGTCTGTCTCCAAACGCTACTCCTTTCTTCATCAGTCCAGAAAAAAGGTTTATGAGGCTCTAGGATCATTAACTCATTCCTTCTCCTTTTATGAAAGGTGGGTCTGATTTGGTTCACATCATTCAACAAGTAGGATTAATAGTTCCATTAAAAAAAACACTGAGATGGGTATAGAAGGCCAGTAGGTAGGAAAAAACTTCCTGCTACAAAGAAATCTCCATCTACCTTCGACAACAAGAAAAAATTAAAGCTTTAGAACGTCCTCCAAAGAATCATCCTACCTTGTCTTTGTAGGACTATTATCCAGCTGCAGGCCATCCAAAAGACACAAGCAAAGTGCCTTTCAGTTTTATATTGGTTACTCGTCCTGTGCTTGTCTCATGATGTGAAGTCGAACCCTCCCACAGATTTTAATTGAGTTAATTCACTGCCAGCCCCCTTCAAGCTTTTTGTGAAGTGCCTTCCAATGGATACATTTTTCTGGCTAGGTGTGTGTAGGGGGGGAACACTTTCACAGCATGCAGAAAGCACACCACATACCTGTACACTTCACATGCTTCAGTCACTTACATTTTGCGTGAATATTTTTCCTACTTAATGACCAGCCAAAGAATTTACTAGCTGATGATTGGAATACACACAAGGATTCTCCAGATTTTCTATCCTCCTCCTTAATTGGATATTATCCCTCATTAATGATGCTGTCGAGCCTGTAGACTACTAATTGTCTGTGCTTCCTCACTGTTTCCCCCCAAATGATCAGCCTTTTGTTCAAGTTCACAAAGTTTATTTTCTGTTCCACTCACCAAAGTGTGGAGAGCATCCAACATTTGTTCCATTCTAAGAAGGGCTGAGCATACAGAGCCTGGACTCATCTCCCTGAACTGTTTTTTAGGATAAGCTGAAGTTCCAAAGACTCCTGCATACTTTAGTATTATTCATCAATTTGCAGCTGCTGGAATCTATTTCTACTTTACAAGTTGGCAGAGAGCCTGCTGTGCCTACAGACCTCTGCAAAGAATCCCACATCTGATACTAGGTACGGGTAATCCATAAGAGCTGGTTCAGAGCTGTTTGAACCTTTTGATAAACCGAGGAAGGGTTTACATTTGCCATATTTCATCTCCTCTTAACTGTTGAGAAGCTTAAATTCTTTCAAAGAAAACCATTTGCAGTGGATCTAAATCCTCAGGAAAAAGTATCTTAAACTCCTGCCAATTGAGATTGTGCCACATAAGCCGAGTGGCATATCACTTATCAGCCAGTAGCTGCCATCTTGCCCCACCACGTCAGGATGTTTTGGGTCAGCTTATTTAAAGAGTTAAAACAGCTAGAGAATTTGGCAACATCGTTATTTTGGGCGTGGTAGCTTGTTTTGACCGAAGGCCTACTGGATTCTGTAGTAGTATGTTGTTGTTATTGTCCCTCTTGTTACCATGGTGACGTGAGTTACCTAGATGGTGCTAGAGGATACTTACAGCTCATGTAGCTACCATATACTGCTAGGACAGTTCGCATTGTAATCCTAGTCGTTGGTTCAGAAGTTCCTATAATAAGGAAACTTTACTATGTGATACTGGTGCTGTGTCTCAATTACATTATATAACAATTTAGAAAAAGGGTGGATACTCTCCTACTTGCATCTCTTTCTGCATTTCTGCCTTGATATGTGAGCCTGTACTGATTTGTACAAACTGGTCTTGTATTTTGAAAACTGGGTGAAATACTGGCCCCATTGAAGTCAATGGTAATTTTGCCATAGATTTTAGTGGAGCCAGTATTTCACCCTTAATTTTTGCTATCAATGGGATGACTCCCAGATGCCTGGAATCAAGGTTTGCTGATACCCTGTCTGTGTGTTTGATTATATATATTTATACTATTTCACTTCCTGATAATCCATATGTGTCTGCAGTTCCAGCTATAAAGAATTTTTAATGCCTACAATAAATGTAGTGGTAGAAAGATACATATTTTGCTAACTTGCAGAGAATGTGGATGTCTCTCCAGACCAATAGATTGCTACTATAGAGAAGCTTGTCATTTTTCAGCAATAAGATGACTTAAGACCAGCTCTTGGAGAAAACATCTATACCAGGCATAAATGAGCGATTACTGCTTGAACCAGAACTAACTGTAGAAAACAGTACTTTATTGTTAGCCAAATTGAATCTGCTATAGCAGAAGCTAAAAACATTGTGCAAGGAACTAGATATGAGTAGGCGTGCTGCAATACTCCAAGAGGTCTTATTATTGGAGTTTAATGTACCCACCCTATACACACTTACATCTTATATCATTTGAAAGCTTATATTACTTATGTTTAGAGGAGGTATGATGTGGAACTGCCGAGTGGTGCTATAAGCCTGTAGGCGAGGTGAAACAATGGTACCCAAAATGAGAAAGTGTCATTTTTTTGCACAGTTCCAGAAATATTGCACCATGACTATGACTACAGTTTTTACTCTTTAAATAAATTTCAACACCTTAATGTGCTGTTTATGGGTCAAGCCTACCCAACAACAATGTATTAAAAGATTGTTAATGGTTTTCAATGAGCAAGTATTTCTTCCTCTTTAGCGTGTGGCAAAAATGGCAAATATCAACAGTTCGAGATCTATGAACATGAAATGTTTTCACATTGCATATTCTGAATTGTCAGAGTATCTCACAAGTGATTATAATAGTTTTCTATCTTTTCAACTTGACATTTGCTGACCAGATTAGTCTCATATTGAAAGTTATGCACCAGTAGCAGTAGACTGTTTGCCCATAGTTTGTACTACAGAAGGGGAAGATATAAATGTATGTGAATTCCTAATGTAATGCTTCTCCATTTGTAAGCTTTTGTACATTGTGATGGGATGTACAAACCCCACACAGAGCCACAGAGAGTTAAGAAATTACTTTGGGTCCAGCCAGCCCCACCTCACCTTCAGCAACGTTCCACCTGGTGGAGGAATTAAAAGATAGGGAAACACACAGTTCATGTGGTGGCAAACCTGGAAGAAAGCAGACCTGCAACCTGTGGCTCCAGCAGCACAGAGCAGAAGGAAGGCCAAAATCTCTAAGATAACTGCCCCCAAAGGTCTCTCCCTGATGGAAGGGAGGACCCACCTCAGAAACAGTCAGAGAGGGAAGCATTCCCTTCTCCCCCACATATGGCCCCTGGACATACAATCCCCCTGCCAGTCATGGCTCATAGCCTTGACCAGTAGGCCACTCTTGCTGGCCAACCTCGCCTTCCTCCCTTGAGTGAGGACCTTCACATACATATAATGTAACATCTAGTCTGTCTGGTAGAAGGTTTTAATTTTGCGTATGCATGCAGAAGCTTTTGAAATATTCTAGAAACTAGCTTTTTAATTCAGTGACACTTAGGCATAGGTCAATATTCGTGTTAGAAATGACACTACACAGCTTCATGCTGAGCTTCAGTCACAGTGCTCACTAAAAAAAAATGGCAATTTTGATACTAATCTATAGATCTAATTTATATTTAATTTAGCACAAGTCTGTATGTTTGTGCAGAATGAAAAATGATGGTAGTGGTAGTAGTAATAATTACAGTATACTTTAGGAATTTTACCTCTCCAGGGAAGTTACAGCTTAAAAAGACAGAGAAGACACAAGCCCTTTAAAGTTTACATCAAAGAGAAAAAGACTCTTCACAAACTTTGAAAAATGTGTTATTTGTCAAGAAAAACAAAAGAATGCAAAATTGTCAAAAGCCATCAGTGCTGGACAGAATTCTGTGATGCTGGCAGTAGAAGCCAGGAGAGATGAATTGTACTGATGGCTACTGGATGAGATTTCTAGTTTAGATGATGTGCCACCAGTACTCTATCCCAGGGGTCACTTTCAGAAATACACAAGCAAGTCACATTTGGCACATATCAGAGTTGTATTGAAACCAGGAAAGAAAACAGACTGAATCTGATCAGAGACATCACATTCACCTGCTTCTGTAGCTACCAGAGCAAGCACATCCTCCAGCGACTGGTCCTGTTGCATTGTTTGCTTGAGAAAAATACACAAGAAAAACAAGAAAGTTTATAAAACAGAAACATTTGAGAGATCAACCAATCTAAGGAGGCAGCACTTCAATGAGGAGACAGCCCACAGAATAGCTGTGAAAGACTTGATTGCTAAGGATGCAGTTTATCACTCAACATGCCTTTCTTCCTGCTTGAGTAAGACAAATCCTAAAGCAAAACCATCTAGTTACACTGTAAACATATAGTCCCTACATAACACTGCGTTTTATCAGCTGATTGAAGAGATAGACCAGGGGTGGCCAACCTGGGGCTCCGGAGCCACATGTGGCTCTTCAGAAGTTAATATGTGGCTCCTTGTATAGGCACTGACTCTGGGGCTGGAGCTATGGGTGCCAACTTTCCAAGGTGCCGGGGGGTGCTCACTGCTTAACCCCTGGTTCTGCCACAGGCCCTGTCCAAACTCCACTCCTTCCTGCCCCCTCCCCTGAGCCTGCCGTGCCCTCACTTCTCCCCCTCCTCCTCCAGAGCCTCCTGCATGCCATGAAACAGCTGATTGAAAGGTGCAGGGAGGGAGGAGGGAGGCACTGATCGGTGGGGCTGCTGGTGGAGGGTAGGTGCTGGAAGGGGGTGGGGGAGCTGATGGAGGGCTGCTGATATATTAGTGTGGCTCTTTGGAAATATACATTGTTAAATTCTGGCTCCTTCTCAGGCTCAGGTTGGTCACTCCTGAAATAGACAATGGTCTTATGTACAGCAGAAGTCTTGTGTCCTGTTCAAGCTGCTACAAAGACATAAAGTCCTACTTCTTTCAGATGTAGAAACTGCAAACTATTCCAGTAGCAAATTACCGGAAAGGTTAGAAAAACACTGTAGTTCTGCAATTTCATTCCATGCACAGCATGCACAAGGCAAGTCTACCATTCTTCTATGCAGTGCAATAACATTATCTAATGCTATCTAAGCTGCTAGTAAACTGAAGCATGAATTTAAGATATCCAAATGTTTTCTGGATGTTCTGGCAAGTGAGCTTGATGAACAACTTTCCAATGAACAAGTGGTTTTGTATAACACTGCTTCAACCCTTCGATATAAAACAGCCAAAAATGAAAGCCTCGGAATATTACCCAAAGCCAGGTGATTGTAGTTTAGATAGATCAGCTATTTTTGTGACCCCTTTGGTGCAGGAGTTTGTTCTTTGGTTAATAGATAGTATGTAATAATTCCAAAATTATCACACCACCGCACATAAGTCTTGAGTCACAGCCATACCGTGAGTTTGGCTCTCACAATTTAATTGACATACTACAACTTCCTGAATTCTGCATCAGTTATGATGAGCTAAGACGGTTCATCACGAATGCTGCAAAAACGAAGTAGAAAGACTCCAGTGAGGTTTGTTCATTCCAGATGGAATCATACCACTTCATGCTGGTGGAGATCTCATCCATGCAAAAGATAATATAGACATCAATGTAGAGACCATTGATGGAAAGAATACCTTCCGTTCAAGGGATAGAGTGAAATTTCAAGAACAGTCTGCAGATAGACCAGCAACTTGTAAAATATATGATTCAATATGTCTAAGAGTGTAGGAGCCACAGCCAGCACAAACAATCCTTCTTGCTGGAGGTGAGGTAGCAAAGTCTATCACCAGTAAAGGTGCTGAAGAAGCCCGAGATTTATACAGTACTCAAGAGGAAGCAGATACGAGGATGTTTCTGTATGTTGTATGTGCCAATATCCTAACTCATCTTAAAGTAGACATCATAAGCTTTCAAATGATGTATGCTGTGTGTGTTTGTGCATGTGCAGAGAGGGTACATTAAGTTGACCAAATTACCATTGTCTGCTGCTCATGTGTATGGCCAAGCTATTAATTCATTAACAGTTTATTCTCGAGACCTGCAAAGACTGGTTGACAAGATGGTGGTAAATGAAAAATCGTTCATGCATCTAGTAGACACTATGTATCCTACTATCCTCTATTATTTAAAAGTCAAACCTCCCCTGTGGATGTATCCTCTGTTAGGCACCTTTTACTAGTGTGGCCTCTGAACTTACTTAGGAGTGTTCCAGTTGGGAAGATCCTGTATGCTGCAATCTAGCTTTAGAGATTACAATGCCATGGTGCCTTGGGGAAAGAGTGAGAGACTTCCTCTTCCAGGGAGTGCAGAGAGAACAGGTGTCAGGCTCTGTTTTGGGGAGATTGCTGATGTGGAGCTCTGTCCATACCAGGAGCTGCTGCTAGAAAGCCAGAAGCTGCTGCTGAGAGCCTGCAGGGGCTTTGATTGAGCAGGGCTCTTCAGAGGTGGTTGGTGGCTTCACTGGACCCAGGGCAGAGACTGTTGCTATGCCTAGAGCTGACTGAGGTGGGCCTGCAGTGAAGGAACAGCAAGTAACCCCCACTCTTGTTTGGGAAAGTACTTGCAAGGGAAGAGGCACAGTAGAGAGACTGAGTCTGAGGGAGAGGCAGAGTGATCTTCCCACCCAACCAGGACCTGGAGCTGATGACCTTTGATGGGACTAGGCTCCAATCATCAGAGGGGTTGTGCAGCTTGTTGCCTTGGCTGGACTGATACACAGAACCAACAGGGGTCTGTCTCCAGTTGCAGATCTTCAAGGACGCCCACACAAGTGTCTTGGTTTCTGAAATCCAGGGGAGTGGACACTCCAGAGTGGGGTAAATGGTAACAGCATAAATGCCAGTTACATAAGTTTCACTTATTCCTGTATACTATATTTGTTAATTGATTTTATTCAACAGCCCCTGTGGATTAAAATTAGTAGTGACATTTAATCTTAGTCAGTTATACCCTCTTTCTTTAAATTGTTAAGTAGGAGAAGACATAATAACACACTAAACCAGTGAATTACATCTGGATCTGTTCTCTTTTCTACCCACCATTCCTCGGCTCCATTTCTTTGTCCTAAAATATCTTAATTTGTTCCTCTTGCCATTAGGCCTGAACAATGTTCCTTGGAACTCTTCTCTCCTGGATTCATTGCTGACTAACATTAAGTTAGAAAGTGTTATAAAATTGCATCTATTCATCCATTCCCACTTTATCTTAGTCCTTCATTTCATACCTCTAAAGGTCTGTTTGCTCAGCTAGCTAGTCACCCAAATTGTCACTGTTAGGCTGAAAATACCTTGATGGCTTTAGCAATTTTGTTTGATTCAGAATTGGACATCACAAAATTTTCTGAAATGAAATACTTTAAACACTGAAAGTCACATTGACCTCTTAATCACATCAGTGCAATTTCAATGGGATTTCAGAGAAAAAAATTAACCCAGAGGTTAAGATCAGTGGAGACCACATGGCTTTTAGAAACTCTAGCATAATATTTGACCCATTTTTGTCCTCCAAACACAATATAACATCTGTTCTCAGTACTTTTGATTACCACTTTATAAATATTGCTAAAAAAGCACTGCACTGGTAATTCATGCTCCGTCTACTTCCAAAATGTATTATTGCCTAGTATTATTATTATTCTGTGTAAAGATCTATTATAGAATCTTTACACAGATTAAAACTTCTGTGGAAAGCTATCTTTGGAGGTCTGGCACAGGGTGAGCTGTGCCTTTAAGTGGGATTTCAGCCCTGGATCTAACTTGTGCTAGACCTCCAAAACCTGCTGGGAGAGGAGTGGTGTCATGGTATCTTTCCCCAACCTGAACCTTAGAGTCCAAAAAATTGGGGTACCAGTATGAATTTCTCTAAGCTTAATTACCAGCTTAGATTTGACAGGCTGCTACCACCCAAAAATATATAGTGTTTTAGGGCACTCTGGTCCCCCCAGAAACCTTCCCTGGGGACCCCAAGACCCAAATTCCTTGCGTCTCACAACAAAGGGGAATAAACCATTTCCCTTCCCCCTCCTTTCTTCCTCCCAGATCTTCGCCCTGTGTATCCAGAAGACACCGTGCTTCAGCTCCAGAATCACAACACAGAGAAGTCAGGTTTCTCCTCTCCCCTACTCTCCCCATCCCAGGCTTTCCCTCCTGGTCTTCCTGGAGAGATAGACGGATGATTAACTCCCTGAATCTAAAACAGAGGATTCCACCTCCACCATCCTCTTCCCTCACACCAGAGGCAATACAGATTCAAGCTCCTGTGAACTAAAACAGAGGAATTTTAATTCCCTTCCCCCCCCCTCCCACCAAGTCCTTGGTGAGTATAGACTTAATTCTTAGCATTAACAAGGGCTAAAAAATCATAAGGTCTTTAAAAAGAAAGTTTAATAAAAGAAAGGAGAATAAAGGTAATCACTGTAAATTCAAGATGGAATATACAGGGTCTTCAGCTTATAAGACCTGGAGAAAAAGCCTCCTCCAGCAGAAAACAATTTAAAATACTTCCAGCCAAATACACATTAAAACTCTACCAGCCAGATACACATTTGCAAATAAAGAAAAACAATTAAAAAAACTAAAGCCGCCTTTATCCTGATACTTACTAGATTAGAAACAGAGAAGATTTTTTAGAAAGATTGGAGGAATCTGCTTACGGTCTGGTCCTCGAGACCCAGAGAGTAACAACCCACACAGAACAAAGACACACACCCAGCTTCCTCCACCAGATTTGAAAAGTATCTTGTCTTTTGATTGGTCCTCTGGTCAGGTGTTGCAGGTCACTGTTTGTTAACCTTTTACAGGTGAAAGAGACATTAACCCTTAGCTATCTGTTTATGACAAGCGGGAATAAAAATCAAAGCACTTTCTCAGCATGCAGGCACTGCTGAATAAAGTAGCAGTCTGTGGGTGAGAAGTTGACTCAAGATCCAGATAGTTCCTGTACTGAGTTCCCAGTTGAAAGGAAGCTGGGATTGGAGTTTGTAGCAGTCACGAAAGGAGGGCTAAAAGGTAGGTGAGCCTGACGAGCAAGAGCTGGGAGTAGGCCTGGGAAGGGTAAAGTAGAGCAGAATATTGGAGCTGACAGCTGCTTTGCTGCATGGAGCCTGGGGCTGGTGCTCCATCTCAGCCTTGGCACCTGGACGTATTGAGTGGAAATCCCTGCAGTCAAGGGGCAAAGGGACCATTTGAAACCCCTGCAGCCAAGGACTTATTTTGTTTGGACTCTTGTTTTGCTCTGGAAGGAGAAGACTTTTGATATAGCCTGAGAACCAAGTCACTCTCCCACTAGAAGGAGACTGCAGACCAGTACTTGGAATTTGAGGCAGCACCTTTACCTGATTATGGAAAAGTAAGCTGTACCCGCGGAGATCCGCACCAAACCAACTACTTTTAATACTGTTCTCCAGTTCTTGATCATTATATCGGCTACTGTTGAAGTCCTAGATCAGTAAATATCACTCTGTTTACTTAAATGAAATAAAAAACTTGTGTCCATTTATTTTAGAGATCAGCTTGCACCTTCAGCTTCGGTCTATCACAGTCTCCCATCTATTGGTATGAAACTTCTGACGAAGTGGATATTCACCCACGAAAGCTCACGCTCCAAAACAGTCTATAAGGTGCCACAGGATTCTCTGCTGCTTTTACTGAACTGATTGTACATCTCATATCAGGAATTTCCTACACATTTCAATTTGTTGCATTGATCTAAAACTGCTAGTACATCTACAACATTTCTGAACAAATTGGAGCCAGTGGTACCTTTCACATCACCCAAGAGTAGGGCTGCAGCATTATCAAAGCAAATTCAGTCGGCATGCAGAAATATGGATAAATATTCCATCTGAAGGAAGGCTGTCAGGATCTTAGATGGTATGGGGACAGGTGCCCTAGAAATACCAGAGAGATAAGGCAAAGAGAGATGCCAGTGACAGCTATTGACTTTACTGAGAACTAAAGGGTTAGCAGTGGCCAGTTCAAACAACATTATTCATTGTCTACCATCCAGTATGTACTTAGAGAGTCTATCTTCAGTGCTATTGCTGACCAGCAATGTTACTGGTGCAAGGCAGAAGAAACTTGTATGGTGAGATAGTGTCAAATTGTCTCACCTGTTTGAAAGCTGGATTTGGAAACCATCAAAGCTTGTGCCTCTGCTCCTTTTAGAATCATAGAATCATAGCACCATAGAATATCAGGGCTGGAAGGGACCTCAGGAGGTCATCTAGTCCAACCCCCTGCTCAAAGCAGGACCAATCCCCAACTAAATCATCCCAACCAAGGCTTTGTCAAGTCTGATCTTAAAAACTAATCCTTCAGAGGATAAGTCTGGCCCAGGAGGCAAGGTGCAGGGCAGAGTATTCCCTTTTCTATGAAATAATGAGGAGAGGGAGGTACCATTCATTCAAACAAACAAATAAAAACCAAACACTATGGTTGCTGGCTGACCAGATAGCAAGTACAAGGAGAAAATACTTGTGTGCTACAACACTGGCACAGCTGCCAATGTGTGGCAGCTGATCCATCTGCAAAGCACACATCTTGCCAGGGCTTTGACTCAGAGTGGACTAAGAAAAAGAGTGTGTGTGTGTGTGTGTGTGTGTGTGTGTGTGTGTGCGTGTGTGTGTATGTGTGTGTGTGTGTTTTGAAATCCACAGCATAGGAAGGGGACATCCCCCCTCACACACACACCATACATCTCAGGTTTTTCTCTATCCCGTCTGGTGTCTGTGTTGTTGAATGCTGATGAGACAATAGTTGGTCCAGCTCTAGGCTGTCATTTTCAGGTAACTTCCTTGGATACTGAACAACACTTGACCTTGACTTTTTTGGTGGGGTGCCAGGAAGCTGAACTTCCCAGCATGTATTTTGATGCTGGTACCTCTGTTGCTCAGACAGTTCAGGCTCTTCAATCATGTATCAGATTTGTTGTTTTCTATTAGAAATGTACACACAAAAGAACCTCAAGGAGGAAAGGAGGGAGGGCTGTACTCCACCAGAATTCTGATTCTTCACTGTCAGCCAAGCAGAGGATCCAAAATCCAACAATGAGCTCCCTGCTCCAGCAGAAAAACATTTATAACGTCTCCAAGCAGAACTCTGGCAGAGTGATATAAACTGTGAGCGCCACAAGCTAATGACCTTGAAAGTATCCATTTATCTCAGCCTTTCCCCCCAGCATGAGATGCCACCAAAAATGTAAGAGTTGTTTTTGTTTGTTTTTGGTTTTTGTTTTAAGCAGAAAGAATGAATAGTCAGAGAAGGCACACAACATGGATGTTGTTAACTTTCACCTCACAGACTGGCGTCCTGTGCTGGAATCCCAATGGAAACCAACAGCCAAGAGTAATAGTTCCTCATGCATCAAATCCAACTACTCTAGGTCTGCTGCCCTGTGGAGAGAGGGCATTACAGCTCTGCTTTTATTACCTAGCTGTGCTTCACGCTGGTTGCTCCTCCATTAATCTTCATAAATACACAATATTTAAATCTAACAAACCTATTCCTTTGAGCCAGTGGTTGACATCATCTACCAAAGGCAGCTCAGAGCTCTGCATGATGTGACAACCCTGAACTAAATTAAAATCCAAGGAAACAAATCAGGGATGCCCCTTGAACACACAACTAGTACACAGTATACAATATTTCCTGAGGGACAAGGGTGGGTCTCTGCAGAATTGCATTTTGCAAAAATCAATATCGGTTTTCCATTACCTTTGCCTCTGTCCTATCAACCTTGTGTTTGCAGCTGCATGGAAGCCAGTAGCTGGCACAGCAGAATGCTCCCTTCCTTACAGAAGATACAACGTGGGTGTAATAAAGTTCCTTTCCATTTCCTTTGGCATTCAATACATTCTGTTTAAAGTGAAAAGCAAATTCATAATCTATATAAACAAGACAATTTACAGGCAGGCAGAAATGCCATTAAAAACGCTTCTAGAAACAGAAAACACCTTGGCATGTTAGGTTGTGTTCTGAATGTTTTAGTCCTCAGTACAGATGGGCTAGAACCAAATCACTGTAGCTGAATCACCTCATATTTTGGGGGCTGACATTTGGAATCTGAATAGACATATTGTTGTTGCTCTGCTGCCACTCCATAAACTAGTGGGGCAGACAACCCCAGGCCTTCATGCACAGCCCTGTTACTTGGGTTGTGTGCTGGGACTAGGATTTGGGCCTAATAGAGAATTTACCCAAGGGTGCCGGAACCTTTGTAGAAGTGAGAGGGCCAAGGCCAAAGTGCCCCTTCTCTCTCTGTGACTGGCTGCTACAGCAGTGAACCAGCTGCCCTTTCTTCTGGCACCACAGCAGCCTTTGGTGAGCGAAAGGTGTAATTGCAGCGTCTCCCCAGAAGAATCTATTATTCTGCTGGGAAAAAGTAATCTGTGTGGGACATGAATTCTGCACTTATGGTTCTTTTGTTAAAAATGGGGAGCATGACCCCCTGTATCCTCTGGGTCCAGCGCTGGTGCTCTCACTTTCTCAGTTGCAGAAATAAACATCAGCTTGTGTTTCAATTTTCAGGGTATAGGTAATGTACATCCCTGCTAACTGAACCACAGGATAAAATCCAGCCTAAGGAATTCTTGGCTGCACTCCTGGTTTTGATGTGTTTATAAGAGATGGGTTTGTACTGACATGGTCCATGATAGTCATCCTCTGATTCATTACCAGCAAGATTGAGAGTCACTAGTGACATGAAGCCAAAGTTAAAAGAAAAGAAACTCTTGCATCATCATTCCAATCTTTGCTCATCCAAAACTCCCTATTGTCTTCTAGCTAGTGTCATTAGTGCTGGAAGTTTTGAGTGTGCAAGGAATACAGGATTGGGATATTATTTATAAAAGACCAACACGAATGGGAATTTGGAGTGTTTCCCTGACAGTGCAAAGTACCAGACCTTTATTCTTTTGGGGGATTGTACAAGCCTAATCATAATTACATCATATAAAATGTAATTTTAATGGGTGCCCTACTTATGGGGAAATATACACCTAAATCATTAAAAGTCCTGGCATTTCTCCTTATTTCAGTAAATCAAGCCCTATATTCTTGAAATGTTGCCTGCATTCAAAGTCTTGGTTTGAACTAGGGAATTCAGTCCGTCTGAATGGTACAGACCTTCAATAATTTTTAGTCATTCTCACTAGATTTCTGTTGGATTAAGTTACAAACAAGGTCATACTACTGGAGCAAAAAGACAAGGGTCTCATACCTCTCAGGAAAGTGCCCCAACCACTGAGCTGTGGATATTCTGATGCAGGGTTCCCTCTATCTCTCCTGCTGAAGTTGTTCCACTGTGAATAAATAATGAAAGAGTTTGGAGCAGGGAACTAGACCCTGGGTCTTCTACATCCCAGGTGAGTGCCCAAACCACTGGACTATAAGTCATTCTTACTGTCTATCTGGCCCAATGTCTATTTAAGTGTTTATCCACAATGGAACAGTTACTGGGCCATTGTTTATGCATGTGTGTGAGAGAGAGAGGTCTGGGACCCCTGTTCAAATCCTTTCTCTTCCACTGGCAGAAAGACGGGAATAGAACCTGAATCTCCAACATCCCACATAAGGGCTTTAACCACTGGGCTAAAAGTTATGAGATGGGCACCACCATCATCACCTTGTTACAAAAAGACATAGGTGCCTAACTCCAAAGAAGGGTTCCCGGCTGTGAATCGCAAGCAGAAATAGGTGCCTTCCTGCAGCCAGGACTTAGGTACCTATCTCCAGGAAAGGACAGGAGTTAGCTCATGCTCTCCTTGTTAGCATCTCCGATGGGCTGGCTTAGGCAGCTCCCCACCTACTGTTCTGGCTTTTGTGAATTCCGTTCTGAGGTGCCTATCTCTCCCTATTCATTATATAAAGATATTAGGTGCCAAACTCAGGCTTTGTGAATCACAGTGTTGTTCCTCTAATTTTCTAGGCACCTGTGTCACAGCCCCTAACTCCCTTTGAGCATTCAGGCCTTAAGCACTTGCTTAAACATCCATCATTGTTCAACAAATTATTTAAGGGGACTATTTGCAAATTAAGATACTACTCGTCATGAGTAAGGGTATCAGAATCTGGCCTGATAAAAATACTCGTATGATACATATATACAATTCTTTCTTAAAAAACAAAAATCCTTCACAAAAATGTAAATGTCAGAGTCTTTTTAAAGTGTGCTCTCACAGTGAGTAATACACCGGAACTGATTTATATATATAATATATGTCTGTATGAAAAGCATTTGCAACGTGTTCTAAAAATAAAAGAACATTTCAGAGCTTTTTGGGCAAAGAAACCATTGCATACTTTTCTATTTTATTTCCCTTAAAATTAATAGAATTAATTAAAATCCAGCCCTCTGCTGATGTACAGTCTGTGAGGCAATGAATCACAGTGTCTTATGCAAATATCTTTGGTCTACTTCCTAGATTCCCCAGCTTTGCATTCAAAATATCATAGTGGACAACGTAGAGCTGTGTGGAAGTAGTGAACATTTTTTGGGTGCAGTTCTGCACAAAAGTTATCACCCTTTTGTTTCAGTGATGTCATTTTTTGGAGCCATGTCAGGATAATTGTTATTTTTCTCATTGAAACATTGTGACAATGTCAAAAGCTGTCTTTTAATAAAGATTTCTTGCTTGCAATATTTCAAGCAGATCTGGAGAAGCCAAGCCTGCTGCACACAAGCCTGCTGCAACATAGACCCAGGTCTGATCCACGCCCCCAAAGCTGCAGACTTTAACCCAAAACTGCTCAGTAGGTCACCTATCTCCAGCACCCAGACACCAAGTTCCCAATGGGATCCAAACCCCAAATAAATCCATTTTACTCTGTATAAAGCTTATACAGGGTAAACTCATAAATTTTCTGCCCTCTATAACACTGATAGAAAGATATGCACAGCTGTTTGCTCCCCCAGGTATTAATCACTTACTCTGGGTTTACTAATAAACAAAAGTGATTTTATTAAGTATAAAAAGTAGGATTTAAGTGGTTTCAAGTAATAACAGGCAGAACAACGTAAGTCACAAAGCAAAATAAAGCAAAAACACGCAAGTCTAAGCCTAATACGTTAAGAAACTGTTTACAGGTAAAATCTCACCCTCAGAGATGTTCCAATAAGCTTTTTTCACAGACTAGACTCCTTTCTAGTCTGGGCACAATCCTTTCCTCTGGTACAGTCCTTGCTAGTTCCAGCTCAGGTGGTAAGTAGGGGATTTCTCATGACTGGCAGCCCCCTTTGTTCTGTTCCACTCCCTTTTATAGCTCTGGCCCAAGGTGGGAATCTTTTGTCTCTCTGGGAAAAGTACCGGATTTAAGAAGGATTTCAACACCATGTGACATTGTCACATGTCCCATGAGACCCTCAGCCTCCATTCTTCCTGGGCTGGCTGACATAAACACAGGAAGGCTTGCAAGTAAACAGAGCCATTTACAACCAATTGTCATAGTCAATGGGAGCCATCAAGATTCTAACCCACCATCAATGACCCACACTTTGCAAATTACAATAGGACCCCAGAGTTATACTTTATATTTCTAGCTTCAGATACAAGAATGATACATACATACAAATAGGAGGAATATTATGGTTATAACCTTTGTTATGATACCTTACAAGAGACCTTTTGCATAAAGCATATTCCAGTTACACCATATTCACACTCATAAGTCTATTTCCATAAAACGTATGGAGTGCAACGTCACACACATCCTTCCTCATCTCTCCTGGTCTGTGTGCATGTTTTCAATTCACTTGTTTGTCAAGCCCACCATTTACACTTTGATCCTGCATTACTTTACTCACTCCAGTAATCTCTTTGATTTCATTGCAATCAATGAACAATGCTTATGCATAGGCTTAAAGTTAAGTGTGTGCTTAAGTGCTTTGCTGATTAGGGATGAACTTAAGCATGTGCCTAAGTATACTGAATAAGGGCCTAAGAACTTGCAAGATCAGGACCTTAGACTGTATTTTCCTCAGTCCAAGGACATATCTTCTGTGTGTTCTCTGTAAAATTCCTAGCACATTTGTGAGGTCTCTAAAATAAATAGTAATTATGTTGAGCCTGATTGTCTTCTGGGTTGTATTAGCATAAATCAGAAGTAAATTTATAGAAGTTAATAGAATTAAACTGGTATAATAACAGGGTAAATTAGAAAGAAATCAAAACCAATGTCTTGACCTTTTCCTAGTTCTATGAAGAAAATAATACAAACATGCAACCTCCAGCAATAACGTAGCAAACAATGAACGAGTAAATCAGCCACACCGCACATATACCAACATATAATACCACACAGTACCATGCCTGCACGATAGCAAATCTATGTCACATTATGCAGTAAGTCAGTCTCAACACAGCAAACCTACACGTTTTGTATGGATGAGGGACGTGCCAAAGTTTTGGAGTTTGCTCTGGATAAGCATCCAAAAGTTCATATATCTAAATGAATGTCAAATATTTTATGACTCCTTACTTTTATTGTAGCAACTATAGTTCACCCCTATCATGTAGGAAGAGCAATGCTACTTTTGGTTGAAATATATTTTCAACCGCACGTCAGTAACATGTAAATAAATATAAGATGCATATGTAAATTTGAAGGTTAAGAAAGCATAGGCTTTATTCTGAGCATTTGCAGATCCTTATCATCTCTGAGGATCAGACCCAGTGGCCCCTTCTTACTGTCCTTACTCAGACAAGATTCTGAATAAAGTCAGTAATGGTTGTTCTTTTTTATTATACTTAAAACATTTAATTTTCTATTAGTGAGTTGTTCTTCTTTGCAATTCGATGTAATGATTATGATATTTTAATATTACCCTGGTGCTGTCCTTTGGAAACCTCTTTAGGGGCACTGGTTGCACAGCGTGTTGATCACTAAGCCAAAATGTTCAGGCTAAATACAGATATTAGGTTATGGAGTTTCACGCATATCTTTAAGCACCCAAATTTGAAAAATTCAACCTTAGTATTACATCTCCATAGTACTGGGTTTAAAACATACTGCCATAGTCTCCATGTGAAATGTGTCCAGAGGTCTTTTTCCATCCCTAGCTGACAAATGCCCATGTCACAGAGCCACGCTGTTTGGTTTAGTTGCTTATATTTGCTAAGAAATAGTCCAGGACTCGTACAGCAATTTAGAACTGAGGCTCATTCCTCGAGCTGTGTGAGGAAGCTTGCACATTGCCTGACCACATTATATCTGCCTCTAGGCAGTGTTATCACTCCTTCTTTTCCATATGCTTAAACAGAATTTTTACAAAAATAAGTGAAATACATATGTACATTATGCAGAGTGTTCTTGAGCCTCGCTATATTTGAATTTGCAGGCTATGTATCAAGTATGTAGACCACTGACAATCCATCTTTAACTACTAGCGTTAAGTGGAGTCAAACTGAGCCACAAAAGAATAAAATATTCAGGGCCTGTTAAGATTTTTTTCCCACTTTGAACTTTAGAGTACAAGAAGTTGGGACCTGTATGAACACTTCTAAGCTTAATTACTAGCTTAGGTCTAGTA
>NC_133771.1:146500470-146538084 GCF_003597395.2 Chelonoidis abingdonii
GGGACAGACTCAATCCGTTGGGTCTTAACAAGGAGATTAACCATCCCCTCCTTTTCCCAGAACTTCCCCTTGCCTGGATTGCTTAGAGGTTCACACAGCATAACCCTTGGCTCTAAACAAGAGGATAACATCCTCCTTTTTCCCAGACTTTCCCTCCTGGGTTGCTGAGAAGTTCACCGTCAAACTCCTTGATCGTCACAAAGAGGATTAACCTTCCCCGCTTTTCCCCACATCCTGGTCAGTCGCCAATCTTGGGATCTTAAGAAGGAATCAATCAGGTTCTTTAAAAGAAAGCTTTTAATTAAGAAGAAAGGTAAAATTATCTCTGTAATCAGGATGAATGCTTTACAGAGGTACTAGATTTCTATAGATAGGGGCTCCCCCGTCTTAGATTCAAAGTTACAGGAATAGAGGTTAATCTTCAGCCAAAAAAACTTTACAGTTGATGGACAAATTTGATAATGCCGCTTGTGTTTCTACATTTTTGACATGAAGACTTAGTTGTCAGAAAGAGTTGGAGGCCTGGATGATGTCCGTCTTTCAGTCCGGGCAAAAAGCACAAACAAAGACTTCCCTCCACTAAGATTTGAAAGTATCTTGTCCCCCTATTGGTCCTCTGGTCAGGTGTCAGCCAGGTTTACTGAGCTTCTTAACCCTTTACAGATAAAAGAGACATTAACCCTTAACCATCTGTTTATGACAGGGCCTGATTCTCATTTCCACTGCGGACCCTTTTCACCATCTCTGGCACTGAAAATTAGCCATAAAGTGAGTGTCAATGTAACTTAAGCCCACTTTAAGGCCCCTTTACATTGCCAGAGCACTGTAAAATAGCCTTAGGGTAAATGAGAATCAGGCTTTAGAATACAAACATAGGCATGTAACCATAGATAAAACATAGTTAATATCACAATACCCTACAATACGTAACAAGATTCTCATGTTTCCACAAGCATGACCACAATAATGAGTGCTGCAGAAAGATGGTATAGCTGTTTCCCAGGAAATATACAAAGAACATCCTCACTTAAAAACAAAGAAATCTATAGAGGTTTGGGGAACATGATTCCTTTGGATTAATATAGCTCTTTAAAACTATGGATACGACACTGAGTTGCTCTAGGGCTGGGCACATTACCAGTTTACATGATACAGAATAAAATAGGTAAAGTTTCAAAAGGCTACAGTGTATGAGCAGCAGTTTTGACTTACCTGAGTTGGCTCCCACCGTAAGCTCAGATTTAAACCATCTGTGTCCATGTGCCTATCTGTGTCTCCCTGTGTTTAATTTTATTGGGCATATTTTCCTAGGGTAACTGATGTATCATAATCAGGACTGTTATAATTTTCCATACAAAAGAGCAATCTGATACTTTTAGTTTGAATGACATTTATTTTACCCCAAGAGAATAATAAAGAACAAAAGTAAAGATTCAGGAAAAGAATGCAGTGGGCCCAAAAGGGAGCGGGGGAAAACAGTGGTTTCATGTCCTCTTGCACATCCCCATATTCTGGGGCTGTCTAGGGGCTGCTTTGACCTTGACCCAGGTTAGAATCACATAACCACTGGATTTTCATCCCCATGACCCCAGAGGAGGGACAAGATGGCTCTAAGTGACATGCCCCAGGGCACAGATGGAGTCATTTTCAGAGCCAGGATGAAAACTAGAATTCTTGGCCTACAACCCTCAGCACAGATCACTAGTTCATGCCTCTCACTAACAGCTTTTTGCCAGAAACTGGGAATGGGCGATGGGGGATGGATCACTTGATGATTTCCTGTTCTGTTCATTCCCTCTGGGGCACCTGGTATTGGCCACTGTTGGAAGCCAGGAGACTGGGCTAGATGGACCTTTGGTCTGACCCAGTATGGCCATTCTTATGTTCACTTACATTTTTTAAAAATGTATTGTGTGTGTGGGACTTATTATTCATCTTGGAGTCTTCAGTATCGCTTGGCCAGACTATTTTAAACATTCGTTGCTGTCCCCCTGAGTACCAATTCTGTTGGCCGGTGCTTGGGTATTCTGGAAACCTGGGTAGAAGAGTAAAACTTTCATGTTGAATATCTCCCTTGTAAAGGATGCAAAATCTACTGGGAAAAGGAGGGGACAAGAAACACTGACGATATTAGTGGATGCCAAAAGTATGAATTCCAGTTGCAAAGCTATCTCACTTCCAAAATGGAGGGCCTTACATACTTTGCATTTTGCTAGAGCTGAATCTAGTCTTGCCTGCTTCATTGAGATTTGGCAGCCTACAGCTTTTCATTGTTGTGAATGCTCATCCAGACGGGGTGCCAAGAATCAAACTGTAGTTCTCAAAAGCTCTGCACACTAGCCCCTTAGGGTATGTCTCCATTGCAATTAAAAACCTGCAGCTGGTCCATGCCAGCTGACTTGGGCTCACAGGGCTGTTTCACTGCAATGTTGACTTCTGGGCTTGTGCTGCAGCCCAAGCTCTGGGACCCTCCCACTCGACAGGGTCCTGGAGCACCAGCCTCAGCTTCAGCCAGGAAGCCGACATGGCAATGCAAGCCCTGCAGCCTAAGCCCTACAAGTCCAAGTCGGCTGGCATGAGCCATCTGCAGGTTTTTAATTGAAGTATAGACATGCCCTCAGGGTCTGGCTCATCCTCCTGAGGTCCCTTCCAACCCTGATATTCTATGAGCCTGACCTCTTGGGGCACCATTTTTAACTGGGGGAGACTCATCGCTGAAGACACCACGCTCATGAGGAACCTATTAAAGCTCAGTTTATTCATATTAATAAATTGCCTCTATCAGAACAACAGAAAACTAAGAGTAAATAGGAAAAGTATGATATTTGATTCTTAATCCTCCCCATTGGACTTACTGAAGGGGTCTCTGAAGAACAGGCAATAATTTTAAATGCTCTGGGTCCAGTCCTGCTTCTGTTGAAGTCAGTGGGAAAATTCCCATTGGTTTCAACAGGTTTTGCATGGGGCTCCGTATGTACTGAAACACTGGGGCAAAATGGGGAGGTTAAATACCGAGTGTTGAGCACAGTTCTGCACTCTCTGGGAAGAGAAGGGGTTGCATGTTAAAGCCAAATATTTCTTTCTTTCTTTGTATGACTGCAGTGCCTAACGTTATTTTTAAAGCTGTTTTAGGTTTTAGACTTATAGACTTTATATTAGTCTAAATCTAGGGCCAATTTTGGTTTTGCTGTACAATATACAGGCCAAATCCTGCTTCTCTTATTAAGATGAGTAGCCACATAGATTTCAGGGCAAAGGGACTCTTCACATGAAGAAGGTGAGATAGATTTGTCCCTGCCTCTTTAGCAATATTTACAGGACAGTTCATTGTAGTCTATCTTGCTATGCTGTTGTTAGAACATATATGGGTGTTTCCTCATGTCCTTAAGTTTTAAAGCCTGTATTACGCTATGCATTTTTGATTGGGAATACCTAAACATGCAAGAGTCAAAATGAATTGAGTCTAGAATTATATTTTAGCTAGCAAGGGAGTGTCAGAAGGTCCTTTCTCAGAAGGTCCTACACTGAGGGTGCTGTCCACATTAGGGTTTGTCTGAAGCTGTGTTTTTAACATCAAGGCTGTTCCCTTGTGTGGATAGATGCTCCTCCTACTAAGCACAGATGGGGGATAGGTGTGGCCTATATGAGGTTGCACTGCCATCACACACATCAATAGTGTCTGCTTCAAATACTAACCTCCAACACTGTCCTGTATTCAGGGCATTCCCTATGCAGGTGCAGGAGGTGGGGAGAGGGCACATGAAGTCTTTCTCGCTTTGTGCTCCTGTACATGTGTCAGACACAATTGCAGTCCTTTTACTCCCCTGCGCTTTAAGGCCTATGTGAGGTTAGCTCTGTTGCCAGTGCTGCACACCATAGGAAAGACAGGGAAGGAATAGAGCCATAGACCTGGAGTCCCTCATGAGCTGGCTCTCTGTGTGGGCGGGAGGCCCCACATACTTGCACCTTGTCAAAAGGTGGCACTGTGGCCATGCATGGCTGTGCTGCTGGTACAAGGCCATCTCTTTCAAATTATGCAAATTAGGGTGGTTCCACTGATGTCAGTGAGGATTTAGCCCTCAGTATTAATGTTTAAATCATTTTTTCAGTGTTCAAGTCAAAAGGGATATTTGTGCCATTACTGTGGATATTGTACCATAGCGCAACACTGGAGATCTGTTTTTTTCAAACCCATTTTACATTTTTTTAATTGGATCAAACAAAATACTTGTGAAACCCGTTTTCTCCCCCACAAACACACACACATACACCTCAGAGGGAAATTAAAATTATGCTGCGACTGACTCCAAACATATGCCCCATGCCAGAAGAAACATCCTTGTATCCCCAAAGTGCTGCACATGCCAACTGAGTCATAAAGCTCCACTCTTCCCTTAGATCACATTGCAACATGACTTGAGGAGTTGCGGATGAGCTATCGGTAGGTCATGATGCATCGCCTCCTTCCTGAGTTCTAGCTGGCAGAAATCGGCTGTGTTCTGCTGTTCCGTCTGCTCAGTGACTCACTGCTGTGTCTGGGGCACACCATGCACTGCAGCTTTTGCTGATTCCAAACTTACTGCTGTGTCTGGACCCCTCCTAGCTGCAACTCCTGGATCCCAAGAATCCCAGCTTTCTGCTTAAACCTTCCATTGTCCACTGCACTTAGGGTGCCCAGAAAGCAAATGTGAAAAATTGGGATGGGGGGGATGGGGATAATAGGAGCCTATATAAGAAAAAGACCCAAAAATCGGGACTGTACTTATAACATCGGGGCATCTGGTCACCCTAACTGCACTAGTAGTCCTGGAATCTGAAGAAATTGCATTCAGCGCCATTGATAATAAATAACAATTCACAGATTTGTATTAAAACATTTATATATTAAAGATATTTGCAGAAATAAAAAGGCAAGGGACGTACAGTATGTGACCTAAAACTGATGACTTGTTTTCTGTGTCCTGCCTAGCCCCAGACCTATATTAGACCCTCGCAGCCCATAAACCTTTTTGGGGCTAGGCATATGGGAGGAGCCTCCACCACAGTACGGACAAGCCCTTCCTACCACAGGAGGTTGGAAACTTTCTGGTTAGAGCCGGTTGGGAATTTTCCATCATTTTTGCCAAAAATGTTCCTTTTTCAATTGGGAAAATGGAATTGGAATATTTTGTTTTGTTGAAATGACCCAAAACCATTAGTTTTGAATCAGTTCAATATTAAACTTGATTTCTCTAGAGCAGCACATTGCCCCATGGGACTTGTACTTCATTCCCCCCATCTTGTCTATGGCCTGGGCTTCCTGGAAGCCTATACCTCCCATAATGCAATGTGCACTCCCCTCCCATAATACAATGTGCACTCCCATTTAACTAAGCTGCATGGTGCACCTTGTGAATCACATTACTCTGGATATATATGGGAGATATAGTCCAGCCAGGAAGCCTGGCCCTGCTCCTCTATGGCACTGTGCCACAATGGGGAAATAATGCTTTTCAGGTCACTTCAACAAATCAAAACATCACATTTCAATTTGGGGAATGTTGAAAAGTTTCATTTTGATTGCAAATGATAACATGCAATGTTTCATCATTTCCAAATTTAAATTTTTTGGAATATTTTGTTCTGCAAAAAATGTCAGTGTTCCAACTTTTTGTCATGATTTGGGACCAAAAAAAATAGAAAAAAGTTGAAGTATCAGAATTTCCCTGAGGATGGAAATTCTAAATTTTGCTAAGCACTCCTGCAGGGGTGGGCAAAATTTTTGGCCCGAGGGCCACATCTGGGTATGGAAATTGTATGGCAGGCCATGAAGGCTCACAAAATTGGGGCTTGGGGTGCAGGCTCTGGGGTGGGGCCAGAAATGAGGAGTTCAGGGTGCAGAAGGGTCTCCGGGTTGGGACAGGGGGTTGGGATGCAGGAAGGGGTCGTGGTGCAGGCTCTGGGTGGCGCTTACCTCAAGCAGCTCCCAGAAGCAGCATCATGACCCCCGTCCAGCTCCTATGCAAAGGTGCAGCCAAGTGGCTCTGCACACTGCCCTGTCCACAGACGCTTGGGGTGGGGGCACCATGCAGAGCCCCCTGGCTGCCCCTACACATAGGAGCCAGAGAGGGGACATGCTGCTACTTCTAGGAACTGCGTGGAGTGGGGCATGCTCCAGACCCTGCTCCCCGGCAGAAGCTTGAGGGCCAGATTAAAACGTCTGGAGGGCCAGATGTGGTCCCCGGGCCATAGTTTGCCCATCCCATCTCTACTGCCAGTAGCTGCCGGAGGAGCTGCAGTGACAGGATAGAAAGGGAGAGCACAGCTCCACAGAGATGGGTGTCCCGTCCTGTGATGTCAGAGTGTTCTGCCCATTTCTGTTGACTGCAGGGCCTGGCTGTTGACAGGTACATTCAGGAAAGGTAGAAGTTCATTGTCTCATTGAATGTTGGGTGGGAGTCATGAATCAAGCAGTGCTCCGGCATAACAGGGAATTTGGTGGTTTTGTTTTAAAGTGAGGGACCATAGTAATGGGCGAGGGTCAGCAGCTTAGGAGGTTCTGTAAAGAAAAAAAATGAATAAAACATGTACCTAAGACATTTTGTTTCTTTATTACCCATATAGAACTGTCTGTCTGTAGTGTCTTCTGAGACAAGAAGCTCTTTGGTGGAAGGACTGTCCTTTCCTATGTGTTTGGAAAGTGTCTAGCTCATTGTGGGCATTAATGCAATGTGAAGAGTAATGAAATAATATATTGGTTTCCCATTTTCTTTTTTAATTGCATTTCTTTTCCGCCTTTTCTTTTATGTACTGTCAGTTTGTTCATTATTCTTTCTTTTTATATTGTGTGTTTTATCTGTGCCTACTATTTGTCCTGTCTCTTTAGTCTCTCCTCTCTCTCCCCCTAATTCTCCTTCTCTCATCATCTACTCCCTTTTTTGGATTCAGCCATTCTGGCTTCACTTCCTTCTTCACTGTCTCAATTTCTGTACATTCTCCATGCCTTTCCCTTTCCTTCCCTTTTCTCTGCTTCTCTCCTATGTCTCATCTGTTCATGGACCCAGAACATCCTGTGCCAACCTGCATCTGTAACGGCTTGAAACAATAAGGCCAAACTGCTGCTAAAAACGGGTGCTTATGTCAATTTCAAGCTGCTTGAAGCCAGCTCTGGCTTCCTTTTCAACTGCAGCACAAGCAGGTCCATGGGATCAGCCAGTCTGTCATGTTCAGAACTCTCCCAGCTCACTTTCTCTGCCCTAGCAGGTGTCAAACATAGTTGTTCAATCCATGTTAACCATGGCTTCTTTGCAATAGAACAGACGGTTTTTAAAGTGGTAAAATCAAGCTTCCCCCACCCCGTAGTTTCTGTACTTTCTATTTGTCCACACAGGCATTTTTTTTAAGCAGGGAAGGTGATGCCAGGACTACTGGGTTCTAGTCTCACTTGTGACTTGCTGTACAATCCACATAACTTCTGCTCTTTAGTTTATTATCTGTAAAATGGGGATACATTTCCTCCTAGGGAGGTTGTGAAGCTTAAATATGTGTAAAGTGCTTCAAGATCCTATGCATGGAAAGTATTATGATCTTGATTATTAATTGCAACAGTAGGCACTGGGAACAGTGGATATTGATGCCTGTCATGTGATGCGGGTATGAACTTTTTTGTCATCTTGACCCATTTTACCAGCACTCCTGTGCGCCCCACCTTGATTCCAATAATGAAGTTAATTTAGTAATCAAAATTATTGGCGTCCAGGGACTGCCTTGAGTAGACATGAATGACTGATTTTCAGTCAGGCTTTAAGGGGCTTCCCTTTTAAGGTGCACAATTTTGCACTTTTTGTTTTCAAGTCAGAATTATGTATGGGTGTGATTTCAGCCAGTTGGAGGGCTAAGTACATGATTTGTGAGAACAGACAGGTACTTAAACAGCTTCATGCGCTAAAGTCAGATTTGTGGGTGCAAAAAAAGAAAATCTGGCACTTCTTGTAAGAGTAGAGCTTTGTCCTCATGATGGAGTGTCCTCCCCATACAAGGCTTGAAAAGGTTAAAGTGGCCAGGTGGGCCAATTAACTGCCTAGGCTGCACTTGGAGGAGGAGCCAGGGAACAAGGACTAATTAGAGACAAGGCTCAGCTGGACAGGAACAGGAGGGACCTGTATAAAGCCCAGTAGCTGGGAGCAGATAGGGGCTGCAAAGAGAGGAACATGCAGTCACTGTCAGGGTGAGAATGCAAAGTAGGAAATCGCCCATTGATACAGCATTATGATTTGGGACTTATAGACCTTGACTGTTTGTTTAGGGCAGTGATTCTCAAACTTTTGTACTGGTGACCCCTTTCACATAGCAAGCCTCTGAGTGTGACCCCGCCCCCCACCCCTATGAATTAAAAACACTTTTTTATATATTTAACACCATTACTAATGCTGGAGGCAAAGAGGGGTTTGGAGTGGATGCTAACAGCTCTCGACTCCCACATAATAACCTCAAGACCCACTGAGGGGTCCCAACCTCAGTATGAGAACCTCTGGTTTAGGGTCTGCGGGCTGGAACCCCATGTAGAGGGTGGGCCTGGGTTCCCCTATCAGCCAATGGGGATGTGGTATTGTTAAAGGGCAATGAACAGGAAGACTGCCTGGGACAGTCCTGAGAAACTTTGATACCCTTAGAAGAGGAAGACTGCAGTGAGCTGGTCAGAGGGCAAAGCCACAAAGCAGGAGCAGCTGAGTCCTGAGAGAGTGAGAAACAGAGAGTGACGGAGTGCAACTGCAGGAAGGGGCATCAGCTTGGCAGAGCTAATCCCCAGATGTGGCCAGAAGGAGGTGCTCCAGTGGTGAGTAGAGCACCCTGGGACAGTCCTTTATCAAAATTTCCCCTTCTCCACACTGCTGTGTAATGTTGCTGTGCACCAGTTGGCTGCTGCTGCTCCCCGCACAAAGATGGTGGCTTTTCACTGGTATTGCCCGGTACAAAGGCTCATAAGCATCTATGCCTTGTGCCCTTTACTGCAAAATCTGCTTCCCAAATTCTACAGCACAAGCTATAACCTCCTCTTTCATATGCTACTATGGCAGTTTACAGGGCCGTCCTTAGCCATAGGCAGACTAGGCAGCCGCGTAGGGTAACACTCTGCCTGGGGGCACCACTCTGCCGGGAGCCCAGACAGACGGAAAGCAGTGAAGCATGTAAAAGCAGGGCTGCTGGGTCCTAGACAGAGCAGAATTCTGCACAGTCTGAGGAAGGGGGTTCGCTGCTGGGGTCTCTGGGAAGGGGTGGGAGTAAGGGTTGGGGAAGGAGCTCACCTGTGAGTGTGATTCTTTCCCCCCGGCTGAGGTGAGGCAGGCTCTGTGGCTCTGGAACCAGTATCCTTTGTTGTCCCCCATAACATCCATTCTTCTCCCTCCCTGCCCCACGGAGCACCCCCTCCTTTCTCCCTTCTCCCCAGGAGCATCCCTCTCTCTCTCCTCCCTCCCCTCCATCAGGGCTGGGTTGGGTGAGGTGCTGGGGGGTAGGTGGGGAGAGGAGGCTGGCTTGCCTGCTGAGGAATGAAAGTGAAAGTAACTCACTTCCTCCGCAGCGAGCCAGGATTGGAATGTCACACAGGGCTGGGTTGGGGTTAGCCAGATGTGTGAAAAATCAGGGTAGGGGATTGGGGTAGAGTAAGCAGATATCCCTATTTTATAGGGACAGTCCCAATTTTGGGGTCTTTTTCTTATATTGGCTCCTTTTTACACACACACCCCCCCGCCAACCTCTGTCCTGATTTTTCACACTTGCTGTCTGGTCACTCTAGGTGGGGGTAATTGGTGCCTATATAAGACAAAGCCCCAAATATCGGGACTGGCCCTATAAAATCAGGACATCTGGATCTGGTCACCCTACCTGGGGAGCGCCTCTCCCCCGGGCTGGCAGCTGCCAGCGATCCATCTCATCCGGGGGGAGCTGCACAGGGCAGGATGAGCTGCTGTGGCTCCATGGGTGACCTGTCTGAGAGCAGATGCTGTGCTAAATTCACCATGGTCCGTAAGGCTGGTGGTGGTGCCCATTGGTGTGTGATTGGACCTGAGGGTTTGCTGCTGCTGTTGCCACTCTGCACCCCAAGAGGTGGATTTTGGGGTCTACTGCAGCTGTTGGACCAGCAGGCTGGGGTGTGAGCCAAGCATGAAAGCAGTACTGTGTTGCCATTTAGATTGTCATTTAACAACTTTGTTTGCCAAAAATTCTTGCTAACAATCCTGAATCCAATTTCAATATTTTTTTTTAAAAATAACAATATCTTAGCCAAAAACAGAAAATTAAGTTGTTGACAATTATTAGTGACAGGTTTGGTTTGAGGCAGGGAGTGGGCCAGTTTTCATCAGAGAAACAAAAAATGTTGACTGACTTTCCTATAGCCTGTTACTCCTGATAAGAGCCCTCCAACAACTGTAATATGCTCATCTCCTTACTAGTGTATAAAGCAGGGGTCGGCAACCTATGGCACACGTGTCAAAGGTGGCAGGTGAGCTGATTTTTGATGGTATGCAGCGGCAGGCTGAGCGGCTCAGCCCATCACTGCTCTGGGGTTCCGGCTGCTGCCCTATTGCCAGCTGGGATACCAGCCATCGGCCCCACTCAGCACCTGCTGCTGGCCTGGGGACCCCCAAGGAACCCCAGGCTGGCAGTGGGCTGAGCAGGACCGGTGGTCAAGATCTCAGATAATAACAATAGTTGAGATATCAATCTGAGGAAGTTTATGAAGCATTGTTTGCTATTTCGGAAGAAGCCAGAGATCCAAAAGCTAAAAGTGAAGCACAGTCATTGGCCTCTGAAATATCCAGCTTCAAGTTTCTAACATCTGTCGTAATCTGGTATGACATTCTTGTTAAAATCTCAAGTGTAAGCAAAATAATGCAGAGTCCAATTATGCAGCTTGATTCAACACTTACCTTACTAAACAACACACAAGACTTTTTAGTGAAATACAGAGAACATGGATTCAAAGAAGCACAGGTTACAGCAAGAGAGCTTGCACAGGCACTCGGTGTAGAACCAAAATTTCCATGTGCAAATGTGACACGAGTTTCAAGGAAAAAACGACAAATAGAATATGAAGGAGCAGATGAGCCCATAGACGATCCAGAAAAGAAATTTGAGGTTGAATTTTTTAATGTTGTGATGGATAAAGCAGTATCTGCTGTTGATGAAAGGTTTAATACCTTGCAAGTACACCATGAACAGTTTGGATTTTTGTATGACATAACTAAATTCAACGAAATAGGAAAACAAGAGCAACTAATGACAAAGTGCAAGAACCTAGAGAGCCTCCTGAAGCACGGTGATAGTTTTGATTTAAATGGACTTGAACTGTACGAAGAATTGAGTACACTGTCATCAATGTTGCCACATGCAAAATCGGTGATGGACATTGTACAGTTTATTCATACCCGCAAACTTGTTGACATATATCCTAATGTGTACATTGCCACTCGTATTCTACTGACAATTCCTGTAACAGTAGCATCAGGAGAACGGAGTTTCTCAAAACTAAAGCTCATTAAAAACTATCTCCGCTCTACAATGAGTCAGGAACGCTTAACTGGTCTTGCTATTCTTGCAATCGAACAAGACACGACTTTGTCTTTGTCATACGATGACATTATTACTGATTTTGCAGCCAAAAAAGCCAGAAAGATTGCTTTTAATTAAAAACAAATCTTTGTTTCAATACCTCTTCATATAAATTTCCAATAAAATTTTGATAAATTAAAAAAAATATATTATTTGCATCATTCTGTCATATCAGAATTTTTTCTATAGTGCTGCTTCTTTAGTGCTAGTCCATCAGCATTACAGTGTGCTTAATTAAGTTAAACTGGTTTTAATAACGTGAATGTGGCAAGTTTTCCAGTACTGTATGCTTATATTTGTGTTGCTAAGAGCAGATCAGGCACAGGGGCACCAGTTTAATCATCTCACCTAGGGCACCATAAATCCTAAGGACGGCCCTGGCAGTTTACAACACAAAAAGAGTCTCACATAGACGATCTGTTGCCTGAGGAAACGTGAGAATGGTCAAGACATAACTAAAGTAACACGTAAGCAAATGCAACAAAGGAAGGTCCTGATATAGGAAAACATTTAACCATGTCCTAATATCCATCCCTATTTGAGACAACAGTTAAGCACACACATAATTAAAGCATGTGATTTAGTGCTGTCTGACTAGGGATGATTTCCTGAATGAGGGACTAAGCAGTAAATTTTAAAAGGTATTTAGGTGCCGCATGGAAGATAGGCATGTAAATAGATTTTAAAATCTGGCCCTAATTACTAAAATTGGTTGCTAGTATAAACCTTCTGGGGACATCTGGAAACTTGGTATTTTACAATCTTCCACTTCTTCACTAAACTCGCACAAACTTTTCATCTGAAATCTGTCTGTGCTGCCCTGTCGCCCCAGCCCCACCATTACTGCACAGCCAAGGCTTCCTCAGCAGCAGAGCTGAGCCTGGAGGCTGGATGATGGAGCTGGTCTGGGGGTGGAGCAGGGCTGGAAGTGTGGTGCTCCCTTCTGACCCAATGTGGGGGCTGGCCTGGGCCCTATCGTGTGACCCCGAACGTTCCTCCATGCCTCCCTAGGTGGACGTGCCCCAGTTTGGGGACCACTGCTTTAGTTTTATTTTCAGACATTCTTACCCTAGAACAGGGGTTCTCAAACTGGGAGTTGTAACCCCTTGGGGGGTCGTGAGCTATCGGCTTCCAGCCCAAGCCCCGTTTCACCTCCAGCATTTATAATAGTGTTAAATATTTAAAAAGTGCTTTAATTTATAAGGGGGGTTGCACTCAGAGGTTTGCTGTGTGAAAAGGGTCACTACTACAAAAGTTTGAAGACCACTGGCCTAGAACTCTGTGAAGTTGTTTTTAAAGGATTTTCCGTCACCTGTCCCTTAGTATACTTACTTGCCATTGCCTCAGAAAGACAGAAGGAACAAGCAGAGTGCATCATTTTGTTCTGTCCATAGTGGATTTCCCCCAAAACTACTTTATGTTAAAAAACAGTGAATTAAAAATAAACAGAATGTAGCAACTGCTAGGTCTTACATCACTCCTGTAAGTACCATTGCTGGAAAGGATATCACAAGACATAGTGATGCAAAAGTAAGAGAGGTGTCATTTGATTTGTAAAAATCTACAGAATCATACATTTCAATGGTGTCATCCTTTGCAGTGGGGCAAGGAGGACTCGTTGCCCCCTTTCCCACCCCAGCTCCTCAGGTTGGTGGAAGTTTTGATAATACATCATCAGAAATGAGTTAAGTTGGGTATCATTCAAAAGCCCTTTCTCCCACGAACATAATGGTATCAACCATGACAAACCCAGAACAATAATGCAGCTATACATTCAAGAAAATATTTAAAAATCAATGTTTTTAATTACACTTTAATACAGACATGCAACCCTCACAAAGTTAAATTGTGGCTGTTGACTGACAGTGCAGTGTTATAAGTTAATGCTCAGAACATGGTACCTGGTTAATTTTTTTAATGTTACAGATTACTATAAATGGAAGGAGTGCTCCAAGTTGATTTGCTGTCATCAGCAAAAAAGAGGCAGTTCAGTGGTATTGTTTATCACCTTTGTTTATTATGCCAAGAGTTGTAATGAGGCACTTGTTAAGACATCAGCATCCACCAGAAATTACTGGAATCCATTTGCAAATGGTATTGACATAGTTACGGAATGTTACATTACATAACATAATTACAATCCCAAAGTTCTTCCTTTTTACTTGGTCTTGATCATTTTTAGGCCTCAATGGGGAGATGAAGAGTATTAGCTAGTAACTGAAACTTTGGAGAATACCACTGAGGAGGATATGGTTAAACACAATGCTCAGTGGCACATTACATGCTGTAAGACGTCCACCAAACTGAATTTGGCAAAACTGGAGAGGAAGTACACCATGCATCAGGAAAAAGTTGAATATGCCAGAACAAGTGCCAGCTTGGAAGAGACATGCCTTATACTGGATCCCATGGCATTCATTTCTAGAAGAAGGCCTGCTTCTTCTGTGGTAAGATGGAAACCTGAAGGCATCCATTAAACACAGTTTTAACACATGACACAGGTGAGAACCCATATGAAGCAATTGCTCTTTGTGAAAATATTACACATGTAACCCTTCTGCCAATGGCCTTTACAGCAACAGAGGTGATTATATACGGTTTGCCTTGTTTTGACTCAAGCCCCCACTCAGAAATCTGGGAACCTATGTCCACTCTGAGTGCCTTTGATAGGCAAATCTGCAAGTACATTCAACGGAGGTTTTAAACCAAAGAACTTCATTGGGGAAAGGACAGGGTGAATTGGGGCACACTTTGCAGTATAACACTTTCTACAACCTACTACTTCAGAGAGCACAAGTCACAGTCCTGAACAATCGGATTCTGAGTGGCTGATGCACTTTTTCCACCTCCCAGACCCACCTCACCGTTTGTGGCTCCCCCACTTCCCACTCACAGTTTGTGGTTCTAGGAAAATCAGGGTCCTCATTTCTTGTGTAGCTCTAGGGCTCTGTCTGCTATAATGATTTCAGCAGCTAGGCTGGGGAGAGTCTTTAGGCCAGTGTAGACTTATGCTAAAACTCCTGTGCTCCCACCATAGTTCACACAACCGCTTTCAGCCTGCTATTTTCATGTTGGAGGCTAAGGATATATCCAATTCCTGCTTTGTTCTGCCCACTGCTGTCCTGCTAGTGTTGGAGGTGAACCCAACTCCCTCTTTGCTCTACCTGCTGACCAGGTAACCAGAACTGTTCTTAGGCTCTGTTTTATGTTTGCCACAGACGAAATGACTGGAACTGATGCTGAGCCAACTGTAGCTCACAGCTCAGTTCTTTTAGGTACAAGAACACAAGGAACCTAAGAACCCTGCCAGCATCCCTGCCACCCAAAAAGGTATTTCCAGCAGAAAGTCAAGAATGTGCAGTCTCTCTCCTCTCAAACTCTGGTTCTGGGCAGACCTTCTTTCCCAACCTTGGCAAACATTAGTCTTCATCAGGGTAACCCTCCAAACCCAGTCATTGTCCAGGCTTTTCCCAGGCAGTTCCCAACAAGGTAATCTTTGAAATATCAGCCCCAAGTACAAAATTTAGCGAAATTATACCCCAAACTATTCACAGTTGGTATGTAAATGAGGTACTGCTGTACTCAGTTGACTCCCTTGCTCTCCAGCAGATGACAGCAAAGAACACAGTTGCCATGTAAATGAGGTAATGCATCACTCAGTCAACTCCCTTTGCTGTCCAGCAGATGCCAACAGAGAGCTTACTCGGTTACCTTACTTCTCTTGTAGGCTTCAGGCCAGAGTGCTTACATTTGGCAAGTATAGCTAAGTGTGCTACATTAACCCAAAATACTCCCAAGCATACAACATTGCATATCACATCGAATGCCACACCAAAGAAAGTATATAACGTGTTGCATCAAAAGGTAAAAGCAACAAAAACTGATTTTACTACTGCAAACTGTGTGATCCAAGCAGACTACATAACTTGCCTTGCAGAGGAATGGGATGGGAAAGCGATGGCAATGGCCAAAGCAGAGTCTAAGTAAAGAGAAATATATACTTTGAACAGGGTTGAAGAGGAGCAAATGCTTAGCAGAAGGGCTCTTAGAGCACTTATTGAAGATGAACTGGGGGATATGGATGTTGTTTTAGCAATCCTATCCACAGAAATGAATCACAGCACAGATTCTTAAAAGCTGCAAAAGACATGGTGCTATCGAAAGCCGAAGAAATTGCTGACATCAACAGTCATATGAAGACTGTTTGCCGCTGCTAAATTTTTATGGAAAAATATTTTGTCCTGAAGTACGTGGGTGCTTCAGGATTCCATAGTTGATGTCAAACCTGAAAAAATAATACAACTGATCCTGTACTACTTCTTTAAGTGGTGCATCAGAGATCACAATGACTTCAGCACTAGCTCTTTCACAGTTTTTCCTGGCAAACCCAGAACTCCACTGACCTTTGAACAAAACATTAAGCATGGCTGGTATGACTTCCCCAGAACTAACCAAGCATCAACTAGTCAGTAGGGGCTGTTAAAAGCCAAGAGGGGGCATGGATCAGCATTCATGTCACTCCTCGTCAGTACCTGGCCCAAGCCGGAGAAGCTAATGATCAAATGATCAAAGCTAATAATCAGTGGATCAAATTCGGTGATGAATCCTGATCACGTGCCACCTGAGGCATGTTGCGCATACGCTAAGAAGAAGGGAAAAAGTCAAGAAGGGACAATTTTAAAACTATGGATAAGTTTACTTGCACAGGCAACTCGTTCACACATGATGTAACAGAGCTCATTAATGGCATGACAAAAGCAGTCTTCAGTGATGAGATAGCTAACTATGTCAGCCAAATTGGCACTTTGGGTCATTACTTGCATGAAGCCTTCAAATTATCCAAGACTTTGTCAATCTATGGGATTCAGTAAAGAAGAACAGACTAAAGCTGGGCTCAAATACCATGAAGAAAGTCAGAGTGAAAGTAGAAGGAACTATTACAGAGCTAACTACAGACAAATCATTATTTGCTTATCTCCTGGTTGTGTCCAGGTTTCAGCATAATGTAGATCTTTGTCAGACTTCAGAAAGTACAAGTTCTCCATGGTACCACGATTGATGTTTGAATGTGATGAAACAGTGCATATGTGCCAGAAGAAAAGCAAATAAATTCACATCTTGCATGGCCTTCCTAAGCCAGCACCTACTGACAATGTGACCAGTATCTTACATCACAGTGGCCTTATAGTGAAGCAATCATAAATGTTATGGCTGAGATATAAGCACTTGACAAACTAGAAACTATTAACATCTGACAAGATTTAGCTGAATGTTTCAGTATGAGGCTGCAGAAAATATACTGGACCTACGATGAAGTCCACCTCATGTTTGACACGTGCAGAGGGATCGATTAAAAATATTACTTGAAAGAAGCAACTCCATGGTATTGAACTTGTCCAATACAAATCACTGACTTTGATGAATGTCTCCAATATCACAGTGAAGATGCTACTATCTAATACTCGCACAAAGGATGAGTTCGCTGCAAAAATGCTCCACCACACAAAGAATTGCTCAAAGAATTTTGTCATCACATGGCATAATGAAGTTTCTGCCTTGCACTGTTCAGTGGAGTTTCTTTTTCATTCCCTTGAGGAGGCTGACCCTACAGTTATCTTGCACGCCACCAATGACACAGGGAAGTGATGCTAAACTCCAGATTTTTGCACAAGATACAGATGTTCTAGTGTTCTCTGTGAGATGTTAACCAAGACTTCCACAAGATTCTGTTTTTGTGCCTGCTGCTGAGGAACAGAATCACTACAGATCCCTCAGAGATGTGTTCCTATCACTCCAACCATTAAAAGCCACTGTACTTACAGGTTTCCATGCCCTTTCAGGATGTGACCCTACTGGAAGGTTGGCTGGAAAGTCTTAGTGGAAGTCATTTGATTCAGCTTCTGAAAACTTTCCTCATTTTGGGAGTGCTCAGAATGGCTGAGACAGTCACTGATGAGGTCATCAATGCTCTGGAAGTTGAGTTTAGCATTTGAAGACCAACATTATGACACTTGCAGAGCTACATTGATGGATGTTTTCCAAGAAGCAGACAAAAGGAAAAAAATTGCCACTGACAAGGGGTGCATTTATACCTGCTATCAAGAGGGCAAATTATCAAGCAATGGAATGACTCCAGGATGGCTAAACATATCCAAAATTACCCTCCGCTACTGGGCATGGATGGATCTTGAAGGTTGGACTGATCATATCATGTGTGATATACCATGCGCTTCCAAATCAATCCTTCAGCTAATCAACTGCTCATGTGCCAAAACGATATGCTCACCACCTTGCAAATGTTTGGCTAGCAGCCTGCCTTGTACGTAGATGTGTGAGTGCAGCACAGACAAGGATCAATGTGATGTATTTAGGGGTGCCCTAGACACAGATACTGATGATAACTTTGATGAATAAATGTTTTCAGTCCTATGTGTCAAGGCTAACTTCCCTAGGATTACCAAAGCTCAACTTCCTTTTTATGTAAGCAATGCATCCCTGTGTTATGGTATAATTGTAAACATTTTTTGAATGTATATCTACATAATTGTTCTACATTTGTCATGTTTGGTACCATTGTACTGAGCACTGGTGTGATTTAACAGGGTAGAATAATCAGATGAGTCACTGAAGAACAATACACGCTGCTCTGTCACTTCCATAGGCTAAATATCCTCCCCTACAGCATTCCCAGTTCCTGTATGGACTGCAGCATTATATTCTAGCAGATACAGGAACCAGGCCTATGTCTCTTCACTGACAATGCTAACTACTGAAAGCCACTAGACTAGTCCAGATGCAACATTGTGCTGCACAGGGTAAAATCAACTATGTTTAATATTTCTGTAGCACCAAGAGTACTTCTGTTGTCAGGATATTTTTACTTTCATCAATCTTATTACTGAAAACAAAATAATATGATTTTTCTTTGTTTTATGATGCCTTGATATGAAGAAGACCATTTCTGAAATATATTGAACTATCCTGCTAGGATAGTTTACTTTTCTCCTTTCCCACAGGGATGAGAAATAGGAACTTCCCAACTTCAAAATATTTTAAAACCCACCCTTTTTCAAAAAGGCAAAAACCAAACACATCTTATTATCACAATCTTCTTAATGGGAGAGGGTCAGTACTCTTTAAAGGTAAAGGGCACTCAGTAAAATCATCTTCTTCTTGAACTACTGGTTAGTAGGAATTATATCATTGAACTGACTTTGAAATTCAGCGCCAAGATTCTATGGGGATTGGTGGTATATAAGCCTCTAGAGTAGGTAGATTGATAAAAATATTAGATAGCTTGAAGGAAATACATCATTTCTTAGCATACTTACTATTCCTTTCAGACACTGAATAGATTTTGAGGCTATGCACTGAGACAAGGGTATTCAGGACTTCAGTACAGTGTGGCTGTGCTAAAAGAAATATATAGACTTCAGATCTAAGACAAAAAAAATCCTCACTGCTAACTGATTTCTTCTAATGGTTAGAAAACAATTGACCAAAATTAGATTTCCTTAGTAATTTCCATTTACATTTTGAGAAGAATTGAAAAACTTCATCAGTCTCTTCTTCAAACAGGAAAGGAGTAACCAATAAAATCACAATTGAAGGCAGGTCTCACAATAAAAGTATTTGGTTGCTGATTTGTTGGTTGCCAACGTTCCAATGAAGAAAAGAGTGACAAAAATGATCCCCAAATGCATGAGAAAATAATTTATCGAGGGACCTATTTAGATTTCTCTGTTGTAGTTACACATTAGTCAAGCAGCATTTCAAAGAAAGATGTGTTGAAATTTCAACTACTATCAGGAGTAATAGGGAACATAGTCACTCAATACATGATGAAGCCACTTTTAAAGAGTGGCCTTCATTCAGATAATGTATTCATACAGCATGTTATCCTGGTTTGGCTAAGGAAGTTCTACCTTATCCAGTGTCATCTACCCTAGAGAAAGATCTCCTCTGACTTTTTGGAAATGGCCAAATGGGAAAGACTTCATACGTTATTATTTATTTGTATTGTGTTAATGCCAAGGAGCCTCAGCCATTGTGCTAGGAACTGTACAAACAGAGAACAAGAAGTCCCTTCCCCAATGAGCTTACAATCTCAGTAGAAGATAAGAGACAATAGCTGGCACAGACATACAGAGGGGAACACAAAGAAACAAAGTAATACTGGTCAGCGTGAAAAGCAGTGGCCCCAGTGCACCAGATGTCTAGCCATTGTCAAGCTTTTTGCAGGTATCTCATCAGAGGAGAGTTTTAGTGAGGGAATGTTATGAAATTTGGAAATATACAGTGAAACAAAGAAACAGGCAGAATGCCTGGGATCCTTCAGAATACCTGTCATAAACAGATAGCTAAGGGTTAATGTCTCTTTCACCTGTAAAGGGTTAACAAACAGTGACCTGCAACACCTGACCAGAGGACCAATCAGGAAACAAGATACTTTCAAGTCTGGGTGGAGGGAAGCTTGTGTGTGTCTTTTGTTCTGTCTGCTGTTCTCTCTGGTTTCTGAGAGTGACCAACGTACTACAGGCTCTCTAATCTTCTATTTCAATTTTGTAAGTACAAAGGTAGAAAGGCGGTATAGTCTTTTTAACTGTTTTTCTTTATTTGACCATGTGTAGTTGCTGGAGGTATTTTATATTGTATTTCTGTTGGAGAAGGCTTTTTCTCCAAATTCTATAAGCTAAAAGACCCTGTAATATTTACCATCTAGATTACAGAGCTAACTCTTACCTTTTTCTTTTTATTAAAAGTTTTGCTTTTTAAGACCTGTTTGATTTTTTCTCCTGGTTAAGGCTCAAAGGAACTGAGTCTGTACTTACCAGGGAAGTGGTGGGAGATAGGGAGAAAGAAGGGAGGGGAAAAGGGGAATCCCTTTGTTTAGAATCACAGAACTTGAATCTGTCTCTCTCTTCTAGTGTACCCAGGGCAGGAAAGATCTGGGAGGAAGAAAGGAGAAAGGGGGGAGGAAAACCTGCTCTCTGTGTTTATCTCTGTCTCTCTCTCCGAGAGAGAGGAGAGGGAGGGGGGAGGTGGAATTACTCTGTGTGTTAAGATCAAGGAGTTGAATCCCAGTGATCTCTACGGTAACCCAGGGAAGGAAAGCCTAGGAGATGCACTAGTGAGGGAAAGAGTTTACTTTCCTTGTATTAAGAATCCAGGGGGTCTGGATCTTGGGGGTCCCCAGGGGAGGTTTTGGGGAGACCAGAGTTTATCAGGTACTCAGAATCCTGATTGGTGGCAGCATATCAGATCTAAGCTGGCAACTAAGCTTAGAGGATTTCATGCTAGTACCTCATTTTTGGACTCTAAGGTTCAGATTGAGAAAAGTATACTATGACAATACCAAACAAAACAAAAGCTCCAAGAAGGGAGAAGGTGGGAATCCATGGTCAATCTCACCAACTGATAAAGAATTTTTAACAATGCTTGGATACCCTGGGACATTTGAAGGCTCAAATGTTACTCCAAACATGATACTTGGAGGAACTGGACTGGCACAGGAAGAATTAAGGTCTAAGGTAAGATAAACCTGGTACCAGATTGACCCCCCTCATCTGGCAAAATCCACGGTTGCAGGTCCAAAAGGGATGGGGGGGAAGGAAGGTTCGGCATGCAGAAGGTTCCTCAAATCATTACTCCTGACAGGTTTGCCCCCTCTTTGGTGGACTGAAGAACTAGTTCCACTGCCAGCACCTGTAGAATCCCCATAATCCCAAAGAAGGCCTAAGGCTGAATTTATCTTTTGGAGTATTTCCTAAAGGGCTCGGGGAAGTTACACCTCTTCCCTTGGCCCCTCCCCCACCCTTTGTTCATGGCACTGCCCCATGTGCAGGTCCCTTGACTTGCTGAGCTCCATCTGCAAAGTCAAGGGCAAGCGTTACAGTGCTGTGAAGGACACACTCTCCCCTTCCAGCTCAGCCAGGGCAGCTCCACACACAGAGGGGCTCCTCTACACAATGATCTGGGGAGCAGGATTTTCAGAGTTTGGACACCGCTGATTTTGACTGAGTTTGTGCAGGATCTGAAGGGACAATCTGGCCCTGAGCGTACACGTGGATATGGCTTAATGCCTTCCCACCCTCTCCCAGCACCACAACTCTGTCTCACATTCTTTCTCTCTCTCTTTTCAAACAAGTGTGAAGATTTTGCTCCCCTCTTGTCCCTTGGCCACAAAATATCTGGCTGCTGCTGGGCAGCTGGCAGACACAAAATCAAACACCTATGTGCAAGATATGTGCAGCTGTATGGGTGACACATGATCCATCTGCAATGCATATCACATGCCACTGCCAGTTGCTTTACTCAGGGTGGGTTGGAAAAGGATCCATTAGAAGAAAATAAGGCCACAGCTGAATTTTAAAAGCAACGTTTTCCTTCTAATTGATATTCTCCTATCTCCTTTCACATCGTGTTTCTTTTCTTCACACAGTGGCAGTGATGATGCTAAAAGCTGATTATAAGCTTGGGCCAAATCACACCAGCATTTGGCTGCTTAATCCAAGTATTGACTATCTGACTGAAATATTTGTAAGTTCCTGATTAGTAGGGTCACTTATTTGGCATTATGGGGAGACCAGTGGCTACCCAGCGGCTCATTTCTAATTGGCATGGAAATTCTTCACTTACAGAATGACCTAGGTCCTCTTTGCTATATACTGCATTGTATTTCCCAAAAGCACTCAAGGGGTTTACTGTTCTCTTGATTTGCCTTCCTTTTTCATTTCTGTCAGAATAACTTTGGTGACAAGTGTTTGGTGCTAACAAGCAGCACACAAGTTGTCAAGGAAGAACAGAATATTTTACACACATTGGGCCTGATCCTTTTCCCATTGAAAAGAATGGCAAAACTCCTATGGATTTCAAATGGAGCAGGATGAGGCCCTTTAAAAATTTTAACTGGTTGAGGTGGGGTGGGTGAGGGAGAAACAAAATATAGCTCTTCTGAATTAATTCCTGAAGCATCTCACCAGCTGGAAATCCAGACCTGCAAGATTTGCAGGGTTTTCATGCTTTCCAGCCTGACAATATTTCCACAGTAAGTGCAACAGTATTTGAACACAGTTCTGTTCCCAGAAAGGCAATAGCAAAATGTCTATTGATTTCAATGAGAGCAGGAGCAGGTAATCTAATACGTTTTATCTATTAATTAGTCATCTAAACTAGCTATGGAGATATTTATATAGTGCTCATAATCATATCCACTCCGTTCCATTTGCACAGCGTGTTCCAAGATGCTAAAAAGAATTGGAAGAAAGAGGAAAAAACAAGTTACGGTTTTGAAAAACATACACAGTTGAAAAGCAAATTTTAAAGAACCTCACAAGCATGAATCAGGGAGTTGTCACCTAGGTTAGTTTGGATCCATGCAATCCCAGGGTTCCACTGAAGTCATCAAAGCTTCCTGCAATGGAGCAGAGAAACCTCACACCAGCAGAAAAGGAGTTAAAGAAAGCTTATAGGCCCAGCTAGCTCCACCCTGCCACACCTGCAACCAATGTCAGGTCTGGAGGCAGAAAGGTCTTAATTGGCTCCAGGTGCCTTGATTAACCTGGAGCAACTGCCATTTGGTTACCATAGTCCTAGGGATTTGTTTAGCCTGGGGCTAACACACCTGTTTCTCAGTACTTTACTGTAGCCATCTGGCCTTGCCCCATCACACTATGTATAAATCTTAGCGATTTGTTACACAGGGCACTGGTATTTTAATTATAGTATTGATTAACCCTGCTTGGACCATGTCTAGATGGTAATTAAAAGACCACGAGTTGCCAGTAGCCTGGCCCTGCTGCTGCTACACCAGCAATAAGAGTACAATGGTAGGGGATTTTATTCAGAGAAATGTTAGCATAGACACAGCCATTTAGCTGCAGCAGAAGAGATTGCATGTCTCCATTAACACATTCTCTGAACCACACACCAAATGCCAGCGTAAATAAGGACAACGGGGTTCTTGCAAGAGTAAGTTCCATTGTACCTAAGTATTGCAGGATTGTTCCCTTAGGCAGCCATACTAGTAGATGCTAAGTCGCCTCCTTTCATGTATCTCTCCATTGTCGTTTGTAGAAATATATCAGTAATACTGGAACTTTACATTTTACCTCCCCTTCTGATCTAAGATTGAACTACTTCTTATGGTCTCAGGTGAAAACTTCCCCTTGTTTCTTCTGCTGCAGCTGGATTAATTCATTTAAAATCTGTAGCTGAGGTCCAAAACATTTCCCCCTTATTTTCAAATATTTTCCCCATTGTGCCATGTTGCTTGAACGTCATCTCTGTAGCTCCCACGTCAGCGCTTTGCGCTTGAAGTATTGTTGTTTTTGCTCTCATGCAGAGTGTAATTTTCACCTGCTATTGAAAATTCAGAATTGGGAGGGTTTTAATTTCAAAAGATTTTGATTTCTCAATAAAAAAGTGAAAATGAAACTCGGCAGGATTGCAGCAAACATGTTGCAAATGAGCCAGTTGCATGAGGCAGGAAGGAAGAGGCGAGTTAGAAAAAAGGATAGTAACAAAGACCCACTCATAGAAAAATCCTATAGAAGTCACCAGAAAATTATATCCTTTCTGTAGGTGTTTTGAACCATCCCATAGGATTTAATAGAAAATCGTGTCACTGCCACAGAATTCTGTAGGAAGGCTCAAAAGAAAAGATGTCATTCTCTGTTAAATTTTACTGGCCAAATCCTTCACTGGTGTAAATCAGCATAGCTCCATTTACTTCCATGCACTTACGCCAATTTACACGAACTGAGGAGCTGGACCCCAGAGGTTTTTGGAGTAACTTCTATAGAATTCTAGCCAGTTTCTATAGATCCTCATTAGTTTTATCCCTATTAAATTCTAGAGGACTTTTCCAGAAGGGTTAATTGAGTTGGTTTAAAAAATGAATAAAAAGATGTTTAAAAAGGCAGCCGATGACTGAAAGTTAAACAGAGGTCTGTTTTACCTATTATTTCTAATAAAATAGTCTACATTAAATATTGATAGGCTGTTTGCTAGACTTTAACTTATCTGGGAAGCTTCACTGGAAGACGGGCATTCTTCTAGACCTTATTAAACCTTATTGGCTATATTCTGGCTTGAGCTCACACTGGTATGAGCAGGCTGCCCCAGACCTTGGCTAGCTTATCATCTCAACAGAACCAGAAGGAACTGAAACTTTAATTAAAGTACATTTTTGGAAATACATTGTTTAATCAAATACATAGCTGAAAGTAACTTCTCCCCATTCTGTCTCTTATCCTCTTCTGTACCCCATTTTATATTTCAGGTGCCCCATTCTGTGTCTTTTGCCCAATAATTTCTGTTCCCTTTCCACCCCCCAGCCTCTGCACTATTCTCCAACCACAGTTAAGTTTAAAATCAGTTATGCTCCAAATTGTAATGTGCAAATATTTTTAGCAGGTATTTTTCTGACATCGCTTGCAGGTGATACTGATCAATAGCAAAGATATAGTCTCCCATTTTGATAAACTCTATAGGCATCCATGTTTTTATAACGTTGTCTTTCAGTGGTTTCTGATGACATTATTAACCATTAGCAGGAACTAGCTTAAATGTTTTATTATTCTCACCAGAACTGAGATGCAATTATATTGCTGCAGACAAAATCTTGCCATGCTGTATACTCCTTTGTGTTCCTGTTGGCACTAATGGGTTTGCAGGGGGCTCTGGTTCAGCAAACACATGGCCAAGTCTGTGGCTATTCAGCAAAAGCACTTGCTGAATATAGCCACATGTTGAAATACCACTGAAGTCAATTGGACTTAAGCATGTGCCTAAAATTCTTTATGTGCTAAGAGTTTTGCTGAATAGGGATAGACAGTATTGGGGTATTTAATACTTACAGTTCCTCTCCTGCTGCTGTGTACATAATGCTTGTCTTTTCCTCCCCTCTCAGCACTGTTCTGCCTCTCTTTGCTGCTGCTCCTCTATCTCTCCCTTCTCTTCACCCATTGGAGCAGCTCCGAATCATTCTGCTGTACCCTGCATGTCTCTCCTCTTTATTAGCAGCTTTCACTTTGTATTTTCTATTAAGAAGATGACCAGAAACTGAGAGTTTTAACATATTTGGCTCTAGATGGTTTATTTATTTAAAACATTAAAGGTTTTAATAGTAGCTTAATCATCAAAAGTACATTGATGTTTAATATTTAAACATGTTTCACCTACAAGATCCATGTCAGATGCCTGGAGTAAGCAGTAAAAACACTTTGGTACCATTGAATATTTTTAACCCTTCACAGTCTGGGTCCCCAGCTTAGCCAAGATCATTTTCAAAGCAAATCGATAAATTGTTTGGTGGCCATTCATCTTTTGCACCATCACAGAAAATGCAAAAGGTAGAAATACTAGACTAGCCATGAGTTGGCAACTTCAGATCATAGTCCAGATTCCTTAAGGCCTTTTGAGATCAAGGATATGAAAATGTTATGCAAACGAGTTGCCCTTTAAATGTATCCTCAGAAAAAATGCAATAGCCTGTAACAGAACAGTTGGTTTGACATTTAATCACCAATACAGAAAGTTGAATTAGAGCTGTCAAAGAATAGCCTTTCGCAAACAAATGGCGTCAACTTCCCTGGATTTTCAAGATCCCCAAATTATTATTCCAGCCTTACCCTTAAAACTAGACAGTGGCTTCAGCTGTAGACCCCAAACTACAGTATTGACAGTAGATGTTACATTTTCCATGTACATTTTCATTTTTCAATTCAAAATGATTTTTCATTTAAAATTGTGCTTCAATTTTATTTTTTTTAAAGTAGATAGAAACCCATCAACAATGAAGAAAAACACTTTGCTTTGGGTCAAACAAAATGGTTAGTTGAACAAGCTGAAAAAAAATTGTTTCAGGTTGCTCTGAACACATTTTTTCAATTTTTCAGTTTGGCCAGTGAACTGAAAAATCAGTTATTTGGACACCACTAGTTGGAAGCACATTGGATTTAGTGAGCTCCTTTCTAGTGGCTTGAATCACTCAGTAGTGACCTAGCTAGCCAATCCACATGACTGATGGTGTTCTTCAAACAGCTTCCGTGCTTTTACAGGGTCTGTTTGTTACAGCTCTCCCAACTCTTCTGCATTGAGCAAGGAGTGCTACTGTGATCTGCACCTGCAACCTCTGCCTGAACACAGACCAAGCTAGTAGGGACTAGTTAGCACACTTTCCCTTCCCCTCCTTCTCTAGATTTAGCACTGTCCCACACCACAGACAGGGAAAGAACCGATAAAGTTGCACAGCTGGAAGTGCCTCTTGAATATGGTGAGTCCTTGGATCTTTTGGATCGATGATTAATATGTCAGTTTTAAACATTTTATCCTTTGCTTCAGTCAACAGTTCCCTTTTATCATCTACAGGCCTTACCCAAGTACATATTTGCTACATCCATTCACTTTCTGGAATTCTGAAACAATTCGAGCCTCCCACAGATTCAAGACTCAAATGGCACAATTATTCTGTGCTCATGTGTCTTCCCTGGATTTTCAGAATTGTCAGACAAATACATTTACAAGATTTATTCTGTCAAAAGGAAAATATGGGCTTAAGAAAACCTCAAACAAGCAAAACTACCATCTGAAATAAACAAATAAAATACTGTTGCAGATCCTCTCCTTGACAAGGCCATAGTAGAGTAGCTGACACTTTTAAAAGATCACAAGAGGCTCTCTTTTTGTTCTGTGTTTGTACAGTGCCTAGCACAATGAGGTCCCAGTCCATGCCTGGCACTGCTAGGCACTAACGTAATACGAATAAATAAAAAGATTTAAATTGTTATCAGTGTAAGTATGTGTGCCTTGATCATGCTCCCAGGAATGTATCCAATTAAACTTCTCTGTTCTCTGAATTATTGCAACTCAACTACTGGAGAATGTTAAAGATGAAAAGACAAAGGATGAAGAGGAATCCAACTAAGAATTCTTAAGAGGAATACAAACCTCCGCTGAAAATTCTGCTTGCTTGGTGCATTTTTATGTGGAACAGTTAAGAATAAAATAGTTATTAAAAAGTATGCAGGGATGAGAGGATTTTGCAATTCAAAGTTTAAAATTAGGATTACTGGATGAATAAACACTATCCTTTACACTTTAGGAGCTTCCTGCTCTTTTTTATTTCATAGAATCAGAGATAATTAGGATTAGAAGATCATCTAGTCTGACCTGCTGCTCAAAGCAGGACCAATCCCCAAACAGCCCCCTCGAGGATTGAACTCACTACCCTGGGTTTAGCAGGCTAATGTGCAAACCACTGAGCTATCCCTCCACTGTAAATGTTTATTATGTTTTACTTTATTGAGTGAAGCACATTAGCATGATCAATGGTGCTTTCTTGAGATTTGCCGTTTAGAGATTATCATAGAATAGGCAGTGTGAAGTTTAATAAATATTATAACTGGCACTCTTCCCAAAGTAACGGTTGTGCAATGCTTTCTAAAGTGCTATCTTCCTCTGCTGTGAATGCCTATCAACTTCCCTTCAGAATAACCTTTGATTTTGACCCAATGAAAGCAGGATGAAGAGAATTCCCCACCACCACCAGAAAACCTAAAACACAATGGCTGGATGGCACCAACAGACCCCTGACCTCACAGGCCTTCTACCCCATAATGTTCCAGATTTGGCTCAGGAAAGAGCATCACTGGGGTGTACAGCACTTTCAGTAGTCTCTGTGTTATCCACCTGACGGCATGAGAACTAATCTTAAAATGGCTGACAGTCTTGGTAATATCTAAAGGCTAATTTGGCTTTGGATTCCCCCCAGTTCCTGCCCCCCATATACCTTATGAGACTTTTTGCTTATATTGCCCCCTGTGCAATGCTGCATCTGCTGTGTGGAATTACTGAGCTGCTCTATCAAATGACCTGAACAGGTGTAGTGCTGCACATTTGGTGTTCCTAAGCCTAGTTCCACCCAGCTCTAAGCCTTTGGTACTTGCCTACTTCCTTCTCACTTATTAGAGAGTCTCTGATATCTGTAAGCTTTCTGGGACAATACAAATAAGAGGTATTTATATTTTCTTCTCTGTGGATCCAGTTCTGCCAAGTATTGTATCTCAACTCCCAGTATTGTCAACAGGCCAGACACTATTCTGATTCACACCAGCTGAGGATCTGTTCCAATGGAAGTTGAGAAAGCACACTACTTATATTGTAAGCTTTTTGGAGCAGAAATCATCATTTTGTTCTGTTTTTTGCACAGTGCCCAACACAATAGGGTCCTGTTACAAGACTGGAGCTCCTAGGTGCTACCTCAGTACAAATAGATGATAATTAATAATTCTCAGGATTCACTCAACACCTTGTAGATCAGACCCTGTATGCATTATGGTTTGCTTCACCTGTCTTTTCCGTCATTTTCCCCTCTTGCTCCTTCCTAAAAGCATTTTCTGTGTGAAGCCTAGCAAAGCGCCTTCTGTGAGATCAGGGGAAGGGGTGCAAGGGATGCTTTAGACCAGAATATTATGAGATATTAACCCCTAAATAATTGGAAAAGCTTTTTATAACATGCTTAGGCCAAATTCTCAGTACTCTCAATTCAGTACTCCAAACTGAATCAAAGAAAGTTTTTCGTGCATAGGACTGGACACTTTAAGGGAGATTTCTCAATTGTCATATATTTCCATCTCAGTTGAATACCAATATATCAATACTCATGTGACCTTTTCAGCGAGAAGTGTATGACCGGTTATGCACCCTGTCTGGATTCCTTCTAGTTTAGGATGAGCTTTCTTTGTATGTGGAACCCAGGAAAATAGCAAACCATGAAGGAGAAGGGGAACATCCTCGCTGGGTGCTCTTGCTGAGCTGAAAACTGAGTGTTTTAGTCCTTTCTGGCATTGTATTGATCCAATATACAAAAATTGATTTAAAGCCCATTTCTCCCAGGGTGCTTTCTTGCAGGCAGATAATACCATGCGGTGGAGCATAGACTTGTCATGAAAGTTTCAATATGAACAATATTTAAATCAAGATATTTTAATATATTATTTGCCAAACGGATTCACCTGGAAGCACAAATCGATCCTAAGTGTTGGGATTCCTCTCTTGCTTCTACAGTTTCTAAAATGGAATTATGTTAATATTTTAGACTCCCGGACTCTCTGTGACCTCACTGTTCAGTGATTTCTTCTCCCAGTCTTTGGCTCGTGTTCCAGTTCTCCGATCCAGACTTTGCAGTTTGGGCCCATCTCTAATGCAGACAACTTGGTTAGGTGTCATTTTTTAATTGCTTAGAGCATCCGTTACTATTTTTCCCTTGAAGCACACTATATATACGAGTCCTACTCCTAATGTGAAATATGTATTGTGTGTGGCAAATACAGTAATAATAAAACAAAGCATATGCTAGTGAGACACTTGTAATAGGTCCACAGAGCCCCATTAGACTATTAGGCTCAGATATTGAGCAGATCTCTTATTCGTGCACATGCAAATCTTGTGTGTAGAAGTTTAAAAGCTGGCTGAACATTTTGCTTATATGGTATGAGATGGAAATAAGCACGCGGATTTTTTTTATAATTTTTTTATGTTAACTTGTCAGACTAATCAGAATTTGTCCCGAGCTCCTCTATCATGATTCTCATTGACCCTTTGCTGGTGACAGTTAATGTGACTGACTGTAGTCAGATCAACGCTGCAGTTCATTCTTCCTTTTAGGTCAATGAAAACTGAATGAAGTCCTTTCCCTGCCTGCCTAAGTTCAAATGCCAGCATGGTTTAGATCTGGAAACCCACCAGATAAAACATGGAACAAAAGTTCTCTATGGCAGGACTACTCCGTGTTCCAAAGTATGTTTTTATGTTTGTTGGCAAACAGATTCAACACCAACAACAATAACAACACTGTTTTCTAGCTACTGTAGCTACTTCATTTCTTCACATTTGTTCCAGGGCTGCACTGGACAGATGAATAATGTAGGAGAGGAGTCTTGCCCAAATTATGACCTTCTGTTCAGAGTGCACATAAAGAGATAAAAAGGGTGGTTTGTTTGTCTGAACTTTTAGCTTGCTTATTTATTTATTTATTTAATTAATTAATTTTAAATCTAGCATGGTCTCACTGACATAAAAAGAGTACTTTTATAATGTCTGACTACAGCCCTCTAGTGATGTAAGAAACAAGGCTATACTTCCATCACTGGGGCTGCTATGCCATCTGGCGCTCAAACAGGGTATACGCTTTAGTTTTTCCTCTTAACAAGTTTAACAAGCCAGTGCAAGTTTAACTAACAAGTAAGATGTTCTTGATCGCTAACTTTGTTTCTTGTTTTTTTAAGTATATTATATTCTGGCCTCAAGACTTTTTTTATTTTTAAAATTTCCAACTCTGGTTTAATTAACTTTTTTGTGCCCAGATTCTCATGCTTTCTTATCACAATGTCTATAGCTTTCAGTGCGCTTCCCTGGAAATAAGATATTGCTGTTTATTGAAGAACTGAATGTGAATATAAGTGATTTTATTTAAAATACAGACATAGGACCCAATGCTGAGTGCTGTTAGCTCCCATTGATGTAAGACTGTATACTGTTAAGCAAGCACCGGGACTATTTAACTTTGGATCTGGTACAGCGCTAGTACGTTGTTAGCGGTGACAAGAAATTAATAATACATTAAATTATAAAATCTTTTGGGCCAGGGATTCTGTCTTCTCTAGGTTTGTACAACACAGTGGGGCCTTGATCTTTGCCTAGGGCTAGTAGGCACTAGAATATAAATAATAATGGCAGTTGAGTGTGCTGGCACCTGCGAGTTCAGGCCGTTAGCATTTAAGGTCATTGACAATGAGGGCAGACTCTCAGTTGATATAAAGTGATATCACTCCATCAAACCTACGCCAATGTACACCAGCTGAAAATCTGGGCCTATGTATTTTAATCGCTTGCCAGAGGATATATGACATTAATGCCCAGTTTTGAAAATTCTAATGCCTATGGTATTTTTCTGCAGCTTCCAAAATACTCCTGTTGAATTTGTACTTATACAGCTGTCCGCACTTCAAAAGTTTCAAATATAATGACTCAGCCAATACCGCCCCCCCCCCCCCCAATTCATTGTAGAACATTCACTCTGTGCAGCTGTTTTGGGAAATTCTAGAACTTTTTTTGTTAGACTGAGGTTTGAGTGATAAAGGAGGCTCTTAACACTGCTCTCCATTCATTAAATGCCTCAGTGTCTCTCCCACTCTGTTATATTTTGGATGCACCCTGTCTCTGGGTGCAGCTGTTGCCTTGGGCTACTCTACAAAGTAGCAGCAGAGCAAAAGTGAAGAGGTTTCAAGAGCACATGCAGATGGACTGTTTATCCTACTCACACTGTTGTGGGCCTCTCCCCAAGCTCTGCTCCCACTATGGTTATAAGGGGGGTTTAGAACACACAATGTAAGGTACATTTGGAAGAAAACGTACACGACTGGTGGCTTTTACAGTTATTTTTTTCCACATGAGACAGCAGTATAGCCAGAGTGCTATTATACATCCTTTTCATTTTGGATGGGAATGAATGGTTCTAACTACCCATGTACCGTATTTAAAGTGCCTGGATAAGCCTGATATGCATCTACCTTGGCACTCACAAATGAACAGCTGGAAAATTTTCCCCTTGCTGCCCGCAGTCTTATCTGTCCTCCCACTCTACGGGACACATTGTAAGTTCCAGGATTGTCGCCTATCAGCAGCAGTGGGATGCACTTAAGGACTCAAAAGGTGACCCTGAAAAGATAAAATAAGTGTTTATGTAATGGCCAGTCGGGGTGCTGAGATAATGTTATAACTGCTACACTCCCTTTTTCCTGTACTTCACCATACTGCTGCTGAAGCAGAAACCAGACTTGTCTTGTCGAAAGGGTGTTACTTAGAGTTCAGCCTTAGCCATGATATGCAAAACCAGAACGTGTGTCAGTAACACACCCTACTCAGCTTCAGAGAAAGATACAATTGCTTAATAAGCAAAACAAACCTTTGTCTCTCATACATACACTGTAAACAGTATTTGAAATACTTAGGCAATAAACCTATCGGTATTCTTTACACAGATGTCCCCATTTTGCTGTTGTTACATGTGTTTGACAAAACAACTACACATTTCTATTTTGGTTCATGCTACCTGAGACATTCCCTTCTGATCTCACAGAGGAGTGTGTGCGTATGTGTGTGAGTGAGTGTGAGAGTGAGAGAAAGAGAGAGAGAGATTTGGATTCTCCAGAGCCTGATGAGAATGGCAGCCTCTCAGTCCCCTCCAAATACTCTAGAATCTCCTCAGCAAAAAAACCTGAAAGTCCTTCTGGCTAATTACGGTCCCAAGCCAATGTTGACTGTCTTCTTGGCTTCCAGTGGAATCAAGACTCTGTAGCCTGTAACCAAAGAGGTACATCTATTGGGACACATCCTCTGGTTCTGTGTTAATCAGCTGCTGAGTCCACAGGACTCTCTCCAATGCCCGTATTTGTAATCTTTTCCCCACTGAACTCCAATTGGTTCAGAACTCAATGGTGAATGGGGGAGAAGTGCAAGAGTGCTTTCCCTCAATGGAAACCCTCTCGGTAGCTTCAAAACAGCTACTGAGCATACCTAGTAACTGCCCCCTGGGCCGGTGCAACCATTTAGGCGATGTAGGCGGTCACCTAGGGCACTAGGATTTGGAAGGGTGGCATTTTCTTCAGCAGTGACTGCGGTGGCCAGATCTTCGACCGCCCCGGTCGCTGCCGGCATTTAGACAGAGGGAGCTGGGGCAGGGGAGTGTGGGGAGGACAGCCAGCAGCGAGTAAGGGGGGGCAGCATGCAGGGGAACTCCCCGCCCCAGCTCACCCCTTCTCCGCCTCCTTCCTGAGCATGCCTTGGCTGCTTCACTTCTCCTGCCTCCCAGGCTTGCGGCGCCAATCAGCTTAGGCGCCGCAAGCCTGAGAGGCAGGAGAAGTGAAGCAGCAACAGTGTGCTCGGGGTGGAGGTGGAGCCGGGGTGAGCTGGGTCGCAGAGGAGTGCCTCTGGGCAGGGGAGGGAGCTGCCGCAGGGGGAGCACCTCAGGGTGGAGGGGGGCAGCTGCCGTGGAGGGGAGCCTCAGGGTTGGGGCTCGGGGACAGGGGAGGGCGCAAAGTGGAATTTTCGCCTAAGGCGCGATACATCCTTGCACCGGCCCTGACTGCCCTGCTTTATTTCTGGATAGTTCTAGGCTCTTTTAGCTAAATTACCTTACCCTGTTCTGTGCATGTGTGCAGAGACGAGTTTGCACTGAATCCTCTGTATGTCTCCTTCCCACTGCTTCTCTCTCTTTCTTTAGACTGCAGTATACGCATGTGGGTTACATTTTATGTTCTTTTTAAAAAATTCTTTATTGCATATAGAAGACTGAATGAACTGTGTGTTTTGGGTTAGTTTGCAGGGAAGATGGGGAGACTTACTATTTCATATTAGGAATTTGTCTTGTCTGCTTATTTTTCCTGGAAGACTCCAGTGGTGACTGGAGAATGTGTGGGATTATTACATCACAAGGATCAAGTGAGTGAAATCTGAGTGAGAGAAGTGATTTTTTTTTTTTTTGGTCAAACTCTTTGTAGTTTTGGTTTTGTTTCATGTTTTTGTTTAAACCTGCATAACTCAAACAGTTGAGAGAAAACAAGAAAACATTGTTCACAGATTCCAAGGCCAGAAGGGACCATTGTGATCATCTCATATGACCTCCTTTATAATCCAGGCCATAAAACTTCCACAAAATAACCCTTGAGCATATCTTTTAGGAAAACATTGAATTTTGATTGAGAAATGGTCAGTGATGGAGAAACCACCACAACTCTTGGTAAACTGTTCTAATGGTTAATTACTCTTAGTTAAAAATTTACACCTTATTTCCAGTCTGAATTTGCCTAACTTCAAGTTTCAGCCATTGGATCATGTTACACCTTTCTCTGCTAGGCTGAAGAGTCCATTAAGTATCTGCATGGGGGGAAATATATGAAATAGACTGTAACCAAATCACCCCTTAACCTTTTCTTTGTTAAGCTAAATAAATAAGAGCTCAATCACTGTAAGGCTTGTTTTCTATTCCCTTAATCATTCCCATGGTGGTTCTCCTAACCTTCTGCAATTTATCCACATCCTTCTTGACTTGTGGGCACCAGAACTGGACACACTATTTCAGCAGGAGTCACACCACTGCCAAATACAGAGGTAAAATAACTTCTCTACTCCTACTCTAGACTCCCCAGTTTATGCATCCTAAACTTGCATTAGTCTTTTGGCCACAGCATCAACTGAAAGCTGATGTTCAGCTGACCATACACCATGACCCTCAAATGAAGGCAGCAGTGATTCTGAAATAGAAGAGCCCCTCTTCTGTAAGTATGGTCTCATGGGTGACACCTGAATCGCTGGCTGGGGGAAGCTAGCCCCCAGCCCTACCCCTTCCATACAAGGTCCCACCTCTTCTGCACCCTCCGCCCATTGCGGCTGCCAACTCCTGCCCCAGGCTAGTGTCCCCGGAGCTCCGGGAGGGCACATCACCAGCCCCCTCCCCACTGAACCCCAGAGCTCCAATCAGGGGAAGCTACAGCGCAAACCTGGGGGTGGGCCATGCCTGGCTGTTTGGGAAAGCACAGCCTCCCCCAGCCTATGATACCCACCATCCATGTATGGCCTACATTCTTTGTTCCTAGATGTATATGTTTCCACTTAGCCATATTAAAATGCATATTGTTTGCTTGCATCTAGTTTACCAAGTGATCCAGATCGCTCTGTATCAGCGGCTTTTCTTCATTATGTAGCACTCCCCCAATTTTTGTGTCTTCTCCAAACTTTATCAGTTTTGATTTTATGTTTTCTTCCAGGTCATTGATAAAAATGTTAAATAACATAGGGCTAAGAACCAATCCCTGCTGGACCCCACTGGACATATACTTGCTCAATGATGAGTCCCTCTTTACAATTACATTTTGAGACCTGTCGATTTTTAATCCATTTAATGTGTGCGATTTTCATTTTAATTCATTCTAGTTTTTTAATTAAAATGGTGTGATACAAAGTCAAACACCTTACAGAAGTCTAAGTATATTACATCAACACTATTACCTTTATCAAGCAAATCTGTAATCTCAAAAAACAAAAGAAAGTTAGTTTGACAGGATCTATTTTCCATAAACCCATGATGATTTCTTTTAATTACCTTTTGTACTAGTAAAGTCCTGTATCAGCAGGTCCATTATCTTGCCCAGGATCATTGGCCATCTGAGAGGCCTACGATTACCCAGCAGGTCACTTAACCTTTAAAAAACCTGGCACAACGTTAGCTTTCCTCTGGAACTTCCCCAAGACTTACGGAAAATCAACATTGATGGTCTAGTGAGCTCCTCAGACACTTCTTTTAAAAGTCCTGAATGCAAGTTATCTGGAGCTGTTGATTTAAAAATGTCTAACTTTAGTAGTTTCTGTGTAACATCCTTCAGCAATACTAGCGGAATGAAAAAAGGTTATCATCATCATACGATGAGATTACCTATTTTCTCCCCAAATACAGAACAGAAATATATCCCTGACCCTTCAATTAAGTGCTATGCAAACCCACAGTCCACATCGGGTACCTCAAACAAGTTCTCTAAGACATGACTCAACATTCTTGATATTTATAAAGTGAAAAACAAATGTGCAGGGGGAACCTACTCTTTTTTGTATTTTGAGAAAAATAAAAAAAGCCTTATAGGCCTTCTGCTTATATCATAAAGAAGGAAACCAGGGCACAGAGGGACTCCAGCCATTATTGGTAGAAGTAGCCAAAACTGGGACTGCTGCACGGCAGAGGAGGCGATAAAGTGGGTCCTAGCTGGGGCTACCCCTCAGTCTCAGCATTCTCCTGGATCAAGAACTGTGCAGTGAAGCAGCCCCTACTCTGTGGATAGTCGGACATAATGGTGCCTCCTTCCCCACCCTTCCATGTAGCCTTGGGAAAAAGCTGCAGTGAGGAGCCAGCCAGAGATGTCTGCAGCCCTTAGGGTCAGAAGCAGCCACTCAGAACTTTCTCCAGTTTTACCTGGACTTTCTTTACCCCGTGCTGGTTGGCTGTTTGCTCCAACCCTCCCCTGCTCCTTCCCTCTTGTCTCTTCACTTCAGTTTCACTCCCTGTACCCCCTTTCCCTTCCCCTTTCTTTCTGTTTAGTTGATTTCCCTTCCTAACTAAACCCACCTTTAAAAAAATCATGGCGTTAACATTATATTTACTGCCATCACACAGTTCACAGAATCGTAGGACTGGAAGGGACCGTGAGAGGTCTTCTAGTCCATTCCCCTGTGCTCAAGGCAGGAGTAAGTATTATCTAGACCATCCCTGACAGGTGTTTGTCTAACCTGTTATTAAAAACCTCCAATGATGGAGATTCCCCAATCTTCCTAGGCAATTTATTCCAGTGCTTAACCACCCTGACAGGAACTTTTTCCTAAAGTCCAACCTAAACCTCCCTTGCTGCAATTTAAGCCCATTGCTTCTTGTCCTGTCCTCAGAGGCTAAGGAGAACAATCTTTCATGCTCCTCCTTGTGTCAACCTTTTATGTACTTGAAAACTTATCATGTCCCCTCCTTCCCCCTCAAATCTTCTCTTCTCCAGACTAAACAGACCCATTTTTTTCTTCACTCTTTTCTCATGGGTCATGTTTTCTAGACCTTTAATCATTTTTCTTGCTCTTCTCTGGACTTTCTCCAGTCTGTCCACATCTTTCCTGAAATGTGGTGCCCAGAACTGGACACAATATTCCAGCAGAGGTTATGTCAGCACGGAGTAGAGCGGAAGAATTACTTCTTATGCCTTGCTTACAACACTCCTGCTAATATATCTCAGATTCATGTTTGCCTTTTTGGGGGGTGGGGTGGGGGGCAACAGTTCATAGAATCATAGAATATTAGGGTTGGAAGGGACCTCAGGAGGTCATCTAGTCCAACCCCTGCTCAAAGCAGGACCAATTCCCAACTAAATCATCCCAGCCAGGGCTTTGTCAAGCCTGACCTTAAAAACCTCTAAGGATGGAGATTCCACC
>NC_133771.1:146538089-146582811 GCF_003597395.2 Chelonoidis abingdonii
CCTCCCCCACTGCAACTTAAGACCATTGCTTCTTTGCTTCTTGTTCTGTTACACTATTGACTCATATTTAGCTTGTGATCCACTATGACCCCCAGATCCCTTTCCACCGCACTCCTTCTTAGGCAGTCATTCCCATTTTGTATGTCTGCAACTGATTGTTTCTTCCTAAGTGGGGTACTTTGCATTTGTCCTTATTGAATTTCATCCTATTGGCTTCAGACTTTTTCTCCAGTTTGTCCAGATGTAGTTGGGTGGTCACCCCACTCCAACCCTGACGGGGTTAAAGCAGCCCTGGAGAGTACTGCAGCTGGAAAAGGTAGGCTGATGAGGAAAGCAGCCACAGCTGTGGCCGGATTAATCAGGGCCCAGCTGACCCTTATAAGAGGGCTGTGGGCCAGAATCTAGAACACACACACGCACACACTCTCTCTCTTGCTTCTTGAAAGAGAAGGACCTTGCTGCCTGGGAGCTGAGAAGGATACCTGAGGTGAAGCAGTGCTGGGGAAGGGCTGAGGGTGCTGGGGAGCTCCAGCCAGGAAAAACCCCAGGCTGCAGACCTTGCTAAAAGGGCCAAATAGGTACTGCAGTTGCAGAGGGGCAGCCCAGAGACAGGCAAAGGTAGCAGGTCCTAACCCCATTGCCGATGATGAGTGGTTTACAGACTGCAGTCAGCCCCAGGCTAGATGATGACTGGCAGTAGCCACTGAGGCAAGGTGGGTTTAGAGGGTGGGGAGTTCCCCTGGGAAGGGAGACCCAGAGCAAGGTGTTACTGTGGTGGGCAGAACCTCTGCGCAAAGGGCACCAGGGTCTGGGAGGGACACAGGGCCAGTGGCAGGCGAGACACTGGCCTGCAGAGGATGCACTGGGCTGGAAAGAGCTAATTCCTGAGATGGCCAGCAGGAGACGCCATGCTGGTGAGTCACCCTGCCACACCAGATCATTTTGAATATTAATCATATCCTTAAAAACACCCTCCCAACTTGGTATTATCCTTAAACTTTATAAGAGTACTGTGCCGTTATCTAAATCATCAAGATATTAAACAGAACTGGACCCAGTGTAACTGGACTTAGTTACACACACACTTTGATAGTGTGTTCTACTCCTTTCCCCACTCTGTGTCCATCTTGTCTACTGAGACTGTAAACTCTCCAGGGCAGGGGCTGGCTGCTACTATGTTTGTGTAGTGCCTATCGCAATGGGCCCTATTCTTGCTATGGGTAGTAAATGTGACTAGTAATAACAACAATCCCATTTTTCCTGTTTGAAGGTCACTTTTAAAAGGAAAAAAGAGTTGAGATAGGTGAATGAAAAGTAGAGTCATTCCTGCCTGCAGCCCTTACAGTATTCTAATAACTGCTCCTGCACAGTGCAATAAATAAATGTCTATAAAATCTAAAGTGTTGCAGAGAAAAGAATATTCTTATTATACCTAAGTTAGAGAGAAGCGCTGGACTCAGAGTTCCTGCCCAGCAGTCAGTTATGACTATAATGCCAGCATTCGTATCACAAGCTACCTGAACATTTATTTTCAATGTGACAACAGGACTCCTCCTAAGCCTGAAAACTGCCGGTATTATAGCAAGATTGCTCCATATTCTGTCAGAGCAAGAATGCTATTCTTGCCTGATTTAGCTGAAAGAAATCCTGAATAAAACATCTCGGTAGTATTATCTCCAAGAACTATTTCTATCTGTGTATGGATGACACATTGCAGGTGGATGACAGGGCATCCCAGAAAGGGCAATGCAGGTAAACTCTGCAGAGCCCTTTCCCTCTGTGATTCAGGAGTAAAGTTTGCAGGCTCTTCAGTGTGAACCTTGCCTCTTCTGGAGGCCACTGCTCTCAATGAAGACAAGGAGAGGAAACTGGCACTCTAGAACTAGTGGCTGGACTGAATCTAGCAGCCACCGGTGGGAATGAACTGTCTAGGGGAGCGGGGACTGTGGCAGCCAGACGTGTGGAGGGAAGAAGAGAAGCAGCAGGCTGGGCAGTATGTGCAGGGAAGTGGTGAGCCAAGCACCAGGGAAGAGAAGGATCTAGTAAGGTTGTCTCAAGCTTGGGGAGGCAGAGGGGATCTGGACAGAGCCTGGAACTCTTGCCTTGAGGGTAAGGGAATGCCAGCAGCAGCCTAAGCTTGTCTGTTGGATTCCTGGGTGCATGCCCCAGCTATCAAGCAGGGCTGTTAAACGTGATTTACCCTGCAGTGACTCCTCTTGCCAGCAAGGGCCTCTGCGGGTATTGACACCGAGGACAGGGAGCCTGTGCCCGGCATTCTCACTGCTCTACCTGCTGCAGCTCAGCTGGCTTGGAGCAGCAAGGGAGGGGATGCTGGAGCAGAGACCAGCTGCATGCAGGAGGCACAGGGGCTCAAGGGACAGAATGGAACTGAGATCGGGGAGCTGGCTGGTGGGCAGGGCGAGGGCAGGGCTCTACATGGAAAGGGCTGGACCCAGTGAAGGGAAGGGGCTGAAGAGGGAACAGGCTTTGTCCCCCCAGTCCCTTCTCCCTTGTGCCCCGTGTTCCTTGCTCCCCAGCTGCAGTGAGTCTGGAGTGCTCTCCAATGGCATCATGGGTCGTTTTGTGGGTGCCTCCCCCATGTCTCAGCTGCAGGCCCAGAAACAAGCTTGCCCGCCCTGAGGTCAGTCCAGGTAAGGGCTCTCCCAGCGATGTGAGGGTTAGTTAGGGTGCTGGCACTCTGAGAAGCTGACACACGTGGCTGTTGTCTCCAGTGCTTGTGAAGGTGGGGCCCAAGATCATTTGCTATGATTAAAGTGGGGCTGGAGGATAGGAAGCCCGTGAACCATTGGTCTAGGTGGTGAGAAGCACGTGCGAGGTACAGAGGTGACTCAGACAAGGCGGAAGATGTAATGAAGAGTAACAACAATTGGTGTGATTAACTTTTTAAAAAACCCACACTTCATTAGACAGCACAATACACGCAAATGCTTTCCTAACGCCACTCTTCTATGTAAGCAATTTGTTTAGTTGCTGCAGGGATCTTCTAAATAAAAGAGGAGAGGGCCCAGAAAACAGTCTCTTTAAGCAAGGATCCTTGCTCTGAAACATTTTGAAAACCTGTTGACAGTATTATTAATGTAATATAGTAGCCATCTGCAGGGTGTAAATACTAAGAAAGGAGAGGAATTGTTTAGGATGGTCTGAAGGGGTGTAACCCAGATTATTTATATTACAATAGCACCTAGAGACCTCAATGAAAAAGAGGGCTACATTGTGTTGGGCATAGTACCTGCCGATAATAAGAAACTACTTCAGAGCCAATGAGCTTACAATTGGGAGAGAAAAGACAAAGTGTGGGAGAGAGGCAGTGTTATCATCTCCATTTTCACAGCTAGGGAACTGAGACACAGAGATTAAATGACTTCCCCAAGGTTACGCAGGCAGTCTGTGGCAAAGCGGGAAAGTCAATCCAGATCTCCCAAGTTCCAGTCTAGTGCCTTAACCACAAGATTAATGGAATAGAAATGACAAAAGAAAATCAGGTTTTGGGAACAAAATTTTAATAGATACAAGTCTAGTTAATCACCCAAGAGAAGTGAAAATCTCATTATATGAGTCCTGTAAAACTGAACTGGACAAAACACTTGAGCGTACGCTGTAAGGAGCAATACTTTCCTGTTAGGGGAATGACACTCAGTCTCTATTTTATATCTAAGGTCTACGATTCATTCCATGATGCTGTGGGAAGGTGAATGCTGCATCCGTTCAGTCACCAGTTGCATAGCAGCATTACCCATGTCTTGTAAGCTTTGCTAGAGTTCTTCCATAACATTACTTTAAATAATGAGCTGCACCATGATCCATCAGCTGGTTAGGATATATAGAGTTATGTGACACAAAGCCACACTAATATCATTGGCTGTATTTTATGCACATTTGTCCACGTGCAGCACAAAAATGCTTTTTACCGAGCTCCTTATTTTATTCTTGACGTTCTTGCATTTGCATTGATATGTACTGAACAGCTAGTACCAAACTACTTTTCTAAGTATTTATATTACTATAATGTATTTAGTTTCAAAAATTAATACTGGCACCCATACACCAGATTCTTATTTATGGTATGAACATTTCAACAATCTGGCCGTCTCCTAACATCTGGGAACCGGTTATTTGAAGAGAGAGATCCTAATAATCATAGAATATCAGGGTTGGAAGGGACCTCAGGAGGTCATCTAGTTTAATCCCCTGCTCAAAGGGGGAACTAATCCTCAGACAGATTTTTACCCCAGTTCCCTAAATGGCCCCCTCAAGGATTGAGCTCAGAGCCTTGGATTTAGCAGGCTAATGTTCAAACCACTGAGCTATCTGTCCCTCTCTAATATAGCATGGTGCCGTAGCTAGGATACTGACACAGGAGTCAGGAGACCTAAATTGTAATCCTACTTTTAGGTGACTGTTTAACAAGTCTCTGAGCTGTAGCTTCCTCATCTGCAAATTGGAGGTAATAATGCTTAGCCTGCTTTGTAAAGTACACTGTGATCTGAGAGACTATTATTAAATAGAGATCTGGATGGAAATTGATGTTGAAAGGGAGGCTTTAGAAAAGTCTTTGGGCAATATTACAAATATTATGAACCACTTCAGCCTTTAGGCAACACATTACTTCTAGTGTCCCTAGAACCAATCAATATTTGCATCTTTATTCTGCATTTAATCCACCCCTTCATTTCTGTGAACAAAGAAGTTAGAGAGAACCTCCCCTCCTACAATGTTGAGAAAAACTTCTCTGTCTCTGTAGAGGGTTTTTTTGGCCAGGGCTCGTCCCTCTCCGGGGAGGCAGGGAACCACACCGCCTCACTACTTCATTCCAGTTGTTGATGAGGAATTAGCCTGGCTGCGGGAGTCTCACACCGCGGCAGCAATGGAGGCAAACACAGACAGTTATCCGTGCCCGTCCCATGGTCGGCGGGCAATAGTGAGTCAAGAGCTCAGGTCCTCAGGCAGGAGCTGAGCAACAGTTTATACAATTAGCAGGCCCAGGCCCTGGGTCAGGGCAGGGCAACAGAGAGTCAATGGCTCAGGCCCTCGGGCAGAGGCTGACGAAGGCAGGTAACCAACAAGCCCAGGCTGTCAGCTCAGAGGGGCCTGGGAGAGGGGGAGACTGACACCCACAAGTTGGGTGTCAGGGGAGACGCAGGCCCACCCACTCCATTGCATCCCAGCCTGGGGCCCTAGCAGCAACAGAAGAGCTGCTACTGTGTAAGTGGGAATCCTGACTGCAACACACTGATAGGCTCTGGCAGTGCTGCAGCCAGACTTGGGTCATCTGTCCCTGAGCTACTTCCAGACTCCCCCTCTGGAAGTACCTGGGTCCAGATAGTGTCCTCCGGGGGGTCAAGCACCATGGGGGTCCTCTGGGTAACTGACAAGGGGCAGGCTGGACAGCTCCTCCGGGGGGTCAAGCACCATGGGGTCCTCTGGGTAATTGGCCTGGGGCAGGCTGGGCAGCTCCCCTGGGGGGTCAAGCACCATGGGGTCCTCCGGGTAACTGACAAGAGACAGGCTGGGCAGCTCCTCTGGGGGGTCAAGCACCATGAGGTCCTCTGGGTAATTGGCAAGAGGCAGGCTGGGCAGCTCCTCTGGGCTCCAATCGGTATCGGGTGTCAGCAGGTCAGGCCAGTCCTCGGGTCTGCCATAGGTTGCCGGGGTCTTCGAACCGGGAGCTAGGCTGGAGGTGTCTGGCCTTTCCAGCGGCTGCTTCTTGAATGGGCTCTGGGGTTGGGCTTTTATAGTTCCTGTCTTGTGCCTTGACCTCTAGGGGGGGCGGGTGCAGGACTCGCTGGCTCTACCCACTCTAGTGTTGGAAGAGGCTTGTCCCTCTCCAGGGCAGTGGGGAACCACATTGCCTCACTACAGTGTCCTTAACGTCTTTCTTCTGGTATTCACATAGTCTTCAACCAGTACACATGACTGTGGTCAGTGGTAGATTGAAATTGCAAACTACAGACTTGATGGGAGCAGCTGGGACAAATGTGGAGCATAAAAAAAACAAACAATCAGGCTCTTCCCTTAGAATCTTTTAGGTACAGAAAGTGAATTGGACACACTCCATTTACTAAGATATTCCAGTGCAGCTCACAAGGGGATCTGTCTGTGTGCTCTCAAGTGCTGCTCTGTAAATGTTGACAATCTCTTAGTTTAAACCAGAGCTCTTAGAGTCTAATTTGAGTGTTTGTTTTGTTCACTTCTCAATAAAGTAGTGTCACTGGGAGAAGAATGTCTGTGTATGTTTGATGTTTTTTTCTCTTTTTTTAACCAAACAATGTAGCATCAAGCCACAATATAATTCATATTGCCAGTAATTCACCTTTGTTATCTGTGTCAGTTCTACCTCCCAAGTGGCTGTTTTAATTTTCCGTGGGAATTTCATGATGCACATTTGTTTTATTTTGCTAATCTTCCATTTTTGATCAGACTCCTAGACATTTTGCAATCTAATGAAAAGCACTTAAAGAGTGAGAAGTTCTTGACAAGATAAATTTCCTCTTCAAGGAGATAACTCCCAGCCACCAACACATTACAAAATAAAACCACACACAGATCTCTGAATTCAGAGCTGAATTGCATCCAGCTCTAGGGTAGAACATGGTAGCAGTTTAAGAGTGCAGAACACTACATGAGAATCCAGGACAGGAGGCAGAATAAGGCCTTTTGCATTTTAATCGGCAAGAGGAATTTAAGAAGGCAGAATGTAATTACCCATCTTGGAATTTGGCCAGGACACTGGGGTTCACATCCTCCTGCAAGAAGTGCCATGGTATCTTTAAAGGCCACAGGTGGTCATGACCTTGACTTTACACCTCATTTGAAACAGTCCAATAAAATAAAGGCCTGTGTGTGGTCTCCAACAGGAAATTTTCCTAACCTCAAGGCTCATGATGTAAATCACAGACCATCTATGCTCCAGGATTGCCCTATCTGTATTCCTGGATTACAGAAACGAGAGACAATAATTGGATCTCCAAGCTAAAAGGACATAGGGCCATTTCAGCGCTAGTTCCTTAATACAATTCTAGGAGGACACAAGAAAAGGTTTCAGGGGCATTTTTAAACTGTCAGATAATCAATACTGAGGCAGAGTGGCAATTGTGGGGGTCACAGTTAAACGGATGAGGTGTCAAGTCACGTTTGACCTATTTCAGATCATAAGCATCATTTCTGCTCCAGTTATTTTTTTTTAAAAGATTCTTTTGGATGCTGTTATTACTTGAGAACAAGAGGTAAAAATCACATTCTGCTGATGAGATGTTAAAGCCGCTCTGTCAGAAGTTAACACAATTTTACTCTCCTTTAAGATTCCTCTGATAAAGAAAAAATTAGCAACTCTCAAAACCCATTGCTGCAACTGTGTTTAAATCACAGGGCTTGTACAGCCCTGTCCTGAGTTTGATGCACTCATAAATATGCCTATGCATGTGACAGTTTCAGGACAACGCCAAATGCATATACCTTCCTCTCTCTCTCTCATCTGGCTTCATACTGTGAACAGGGTGGATGCTGATACTGATATTCTTATTCTCTGAGATATCTACCTTCTATTTATTGTCCATTTCAGTATGCCAGCTGTTTACGAGAATGGAGCAGGCAGGTAAGGCAGAGAGATGGAATAACATATGTGTAGTAACCTATCCTCTTTATCTGGTAAAATATTTCCTTGTTATTGGAGAACAGATGGCAAGAACAGTGGTGGTAAGGTGGCCAGCAGCTTCTTGGCATATTAGTAACTGAAGACTTGGCTCCCATCATTGGGGGAAGAGTGTTTGTGAGAGGCCATCTTGGGAAATTGAGACAGGCATGCCAGCATGTTCAGTAGGAGAGGAGGCTAGATCAGGTGACTACCGGAACTGGACTGCACAAAAACAATACAGAGATTACAAACCTAGCAGCAGCCTCCATCATCAAAGAAAAAGATGGGGAATTGAGATCCCGCCCTGCGAGGTCAAGGGAGGAGAAGGCAAAGACAACCACCTGGGGCATTTTTTTTTTTCAGACCTTCCACTTGCCTGAGGAGTCGTCCAGTTGTGCACTTCATCTGAACTTAATTCTTTTCAGAGTAGCTCTTTGGACCTAGTTCTCAGTTACATGTGGCTGCTGGATGGTGCCCTTCTTCTAGGCTACAGTAGTGCTCATTCCCTAGCTTTCTTGGGTAAAATCCAGCAGTGTCTGAGAGACAGGAATGTTGTTGGCATTTTATGCAATGCTTTTGAATTGTATTACTGGAGACACTTTGAGTTGTTTCCCCTCTGAGGGGTGGTTCTATGCAGCGTTTCAGCTATTCCTGTGATGCTGGGTAGAGAAGGATCCAAATCCCCCTCACCCCCAATCATTTAGAAGTTCAGACCAGAATCCAAACTTTTCATTACCTAATAGGGGTTTGGTTCTGCCTAAAGTTTAGTCCCAAATCTGAATTTTCCAGCTTAGCCCCCATCTCCAGTGCTAAGCCAGTGATGCTTGTATTAGGGATGAATAGAGGTATTTTGCCTGTGTTAAAAATGGCTGTGTAGTATTTCAAATATGTGTGTTGCTGTTTAGGTAGTAACTGAACAGATTGAGTTCCTCCTGTAATTCAGTCAGTGATTATGACTTCTGATCTCTAGTATTTTCTGTGCAGAGGGGCCAATACAAAGCCCATGCATCACTTAAGTCCTATTTAAGCTTATAATGCAGAGATCTTGTTTTGGCCCCTCTGCACGGAGGTGAATTTCACCCTGAGTGTTTCAAAGCATTGAAGAACTGTTGCGCTTCAATAGTAAGATTTATGGGTGTTTAATTCTGACTTGTCAGCCTTGAGAGGTTTCATCTGACAGTCTCAGTTCAATCCCCACCCCCATCCTTGTGCAGATATTTGATACAAAGCAAGATCAGGATAGTGTGAAGCACTGAGCACACTTCTGTTTACTATAAAATCATAAATACTCATTGTTGTGTATGTCACCAAAGGGGGAAACAGCATCTTATTAGACAAATCATAGATCAGTTTGTTTTTATGTTGAATCCAGCTGTTCATTTTCACATAGCTCTAATCAGAAGACAGACTCCCACCTGATTTCTATGGGTAGGGGTCCTAATATGATCCTATTTTACCACACCTCTTTATACAGCTATAAGGAGGACTTTATGTGTGGACCCACTCACGAATACAATCTTTGGCTCTGTTATCACCTATTGAGTTGGATCACTGAGTGCATGTCCAACTTCTCTCCTTCCCTCTAAAGTTGGAGTGTACCATATGAAAGATACATCCTACTACTGCTGACAATTCTGCTGAATCCTAATCTCCCGTGTACAATTTAGTATAATCCACTGTCATGGCTCTTGGCTGTTCATCTTCTTCTCTTTGAATTTTGATGAGAAACAAACATATATCCAGATTATAACATTATCCATTATACAACTGCTTCATGTCTCCTCTGGCTTGTTTCTGGTTTACACTAGTGTGAGGGAAGAATCTGGCTTTATGTGCAGATAAGTTACTATCACTTCTCAACTATTATAAAGCAGGTCTGCCCCAGGAAGCATGCTATCTGGGTGAGTAGCATTCTGTAGGAGCAGATTAACGAAAGCAAACCATACCATTCCGTCAAGACTACAGTTCACTTTAAACAGATGACTTCATTATCTTCCAGGAAAGATAAATGTCCTTTTCCTCCAGATGAAGCACATTAATGCCGTTAACATAATAAGAGATTCAGAGTGTCTGTGTGTTTTCTATCGGATACCACAGTGACAGGTACAATAGAAATATTAGACACTTTGACCAATGAGAGAAATATTCCTTCCCATTCCAAATTTTAGCAAATTTTATGAGCAAATATGCTTTATTTGAAAATTAGACTTTGCTCTCAGTTTCAGAGTGCTCTTTGCCCAGACAATTTGAAAAATTACCTATAACACAATATGCACTTCAATGGTGCCCTGAATAATGGATAGAAACTGGAGTAGGCACCACAATGGGTTAATGCACTCACTTTCACCTCAGAAGACCTAGGCTCAAATTCTGAATAGATCAAATGAATTTGGTGATCTCATTCTAGTTCCTAACGGTCCTTTGTTCACATAATAGAATTTGACACAATTGGCAGTCTCTGCTCAGAGTCATGAGTGGCCCAGGATTGGGATAGTAGGAATGTTGCATGTCAGAACTGAGGTACATTTGCAAAACCATCTAGAGAAACTTGAACAATGCCTGCATTCCTCTAATCCAGTGACTTTTAGTCCCTTATTTTTATGAAAACAAAAAGATTAACACAGAATTCCGAAGGATAAATTTATGGACAAAGGACCAAAGAGATTATTTTACGGAATAACAATATTATCACACGAGTGAAACTATTAATGAACTCTGATGCCAAATATTAGCTGTTCTAAAACTCTAATGTTAAAAGAAAACTTTAATTGCCTAACAGATACTTGGGATATTAACAGAACAGAATAATTTAAACAACACAATTTTGTTTATCTATGGAATGACTTTAAGCAGTTTTATACCCAGGTAAGTAAACAGAATTAGGTAGGGAAAAAAATTACCCATAAAGTTGCTGGAAGATCTCACTATATTAATTTTCTCATGGCATACAATGCAATCTATAGTATAATATAGTATTTTTAATAAGATGATAAAAATCATATCTAATGGAAATTTTGAAGCAAAACTTTTTTCTTTTTCACTATTGTATTTTCTCTACTTCTTTTATTTTAATTACTAAGGACATTTACAGTATTTTCAAATCTGGTTGCCTAGAGTCAGTCTCTTAAACTTCTATTTACCCCATAAATGATATCAATGGGAGCTGAAGATGCTCAACACTTTTGAAAATCAGGCTGCTTTTAAAGCACTCAGGTTTTAAAAAAATATTGCCTGTTTTTTGAATAATTTACCTAATTTCTGCTGCTAATTCCACCCTCGAAATGCAGCTTATCACCAAACATTTCTTTTCTGCTGTTTATTACTAACGAATACATCGTCCTCATATGACCTCTTTCATTCAAGGAGGTGAAGCCATTTTACAGATGTTAATAAATTCAGCTGGCCAGCACCCTTACGAGTTCAGTATTGTTATAACCAGATTACAAATGGATAAACTGAGCCACAGAGGTTAAGTGACTTGTCTTGAAACCATAACTCAGGTCACTGGCAGTGTTGAGAATAGGACTTAGTAGGCCTGATTACCCTTTCCATTCTCTAACCCAGGGATAGTCAATTATTTTTTGTCAAGGTCCAGACTCCAGGGGAAATAATTTTTAAAAATGATAAAAAAATGTCAGGGTCTGTTCAAAAGCATCTGGTCGTCCAGATTTGACTCGTGGTCCATCTAGTCACTACCCCTACTCTAACCACTTGGTAGGCTCACTGTTCTTTTAAGGAACTAGGGATAGTTTTTCTTTTTCCAAAGAGAGACTGAAATACCATTGTGACCTGCCTCATTCCTGTAAAACAGAATAAAGTCATTTCATCCTGAGGATGGGCAATGAATGAGTGAGCATCTGAGCTGTAGAGGAAAAAAGAGGCAATTTTATAGGATCCAAGCAAAATCTTTTCTGTGAATCATTTTGGAAAAATCTACTTTACTCCTAATTTGCAGGGAGTTGCTGGGGATTTTTAGTGTCACAACTCTGGAGAGGGTGCAGTGGGAATATTTGAAAATGTAGTTTGGAATCTAAGCCAGTCCCCTCCAAGGCTGGATGTAGTAAAGCACTTGGAGTGGATAAAACAGGTAATGTAATGTTTGAATTTTTAAATAAATTCAGTTATTGGGGAATATGATGGGGGTCCATCCCACACAAAGCCCGAATGGGTAAATTAGGCCAATTAACCTTTAGGCTACACCTGGAGGAGGGCCAGGGCATGCTAAAGCCTAATTTGCTGATGAAGCCCAGCTAGAGGGGAGCTAGGCAAGGTTTATATAGCGAGGAACCTGGCAACAGAAAGGGGCTGCAGGGAAGTAGTCTACAGTTGCTCTCTGGGAGAAGGGAAGCCTGTTTGAGGCTATAGTAGTCTGTAGTTCCTCCCTGGGAGAAGGGAGTTTGAGCTAGTACACCCAGATTGTGGGAGAAGGGGAGAATCAGAAGCCATAGGAAGTAGACCAGGGAAGGAGAAACAGGGTCTCTGGACTAGAACCCTGAGTAACGACTCCTTTACAGGTCACTGGGGGAGTGGCACTGTCAGGGCACTGCTGGAGAAGATTGCCTGACACTATTGGTGTGAAAGGACTTTGTTTTTTCTGGAAGGGGAAAGCCATGTAGTGACCTGGCCAGACGGCCGAGTCATGAAGAGGAGGCATCACAAAAGAGATGGTGTGAAACTGCTGGAAGAGACATTGGCCAGGCAGTGCTAATCCCCAAAACAGCTAAGAGGCGGCACCATCCTGTGGTAAGCAGAGCACCCCATCACAGGGGACTTGAAGAATTTGTGTGTATTAAATAAATATGCTGAAACTTTCTGAAGAAAACTGGGTGTCCCTTTTGAGGGAGTCAACCTGGCAGTTAAGAATGACAAATCTATTGAAGTGCACCATGAGAAATAAAATTAATTTTGTTCAACATATCTTGTAACAAATCAGACTTCACACTTTCTTAGTGGCTTATACTCAAGGCTATCAAAACACTTCACAAACATTTAGTATCTTGTGATATTGACAAGTAGCACTGACTCCATTTTACAGATAGGGAAACTGAGGCAGAGCAGTTGAAGGCCAGACTTTTAAAGGTATTTTTCTACCTACATAGATTTTTCAAAAGCACCTATCTCCCATGGGTGATAATTACACAAGAAATTGGAAATAGACCCCAGGTTTCCTGACTGTTAGACCTGTACCTTAACCATAAGCCCTTTCTTCCTCCTCTAACAGTATTGCAGTTTTTATTATGGAGCTGTCCATCTTTCTGTCCATCAGGAGTAATTTATTTTACACAGTATTTGATTTTTTTTTCACTGTTTACACACATTAATTTAAAGTATCTCACCCATTTTCTTTGCAAATTACTGCATTCAGATAAACTGGCAACTGCTGTAATTAAGACAGTTAATTACATATCCCCTTAATTGCAATGATAGGATTTTGTCAATATAGTAAATAAAAATTGTTAGGTTTCCACCAGCAGCTTTGGCCTCAGCATGACTCAGATCTTTTGTCCTGGTCTCCCCTAGCAAATGCTGAGTCATACAGATTCTATGGCACATGGAGTCAAATGGAAATTGCAGGAAAAGAACACTGTCCTATTAGATTACAATCAAGCTTGAAACCAGCATCAACAATTCATGTTCTTCACAGAATCTACCAACAGGTAGATGTGTATAGACCTATGCATCCCAAAGAATAATCAACCTGTAGGAGTTTTCTCCACTGAATCCAGCAAAGTCAATACTGTTTTCTGTCTTTTGTCCTGACCAGAGCTGACCTGGCCAGGAATTTAGTGAAAAATGACATTTTTCACTTAAATGTAGGTGCTCTGGTAGAGTGAGCACACTGCTGTGCTGGGAGTCAAGAAAATCCTATATTCTAATTCTAGCCCTGTCATTGCCACTCCCCTTTTTAGTTTTTCCTGTGTTGGCTTTGTCACTTCCCATCTGCCTCTTTCTCCAGCTCTCAAAGTACTAAGCAGTTATACTTTGCTAGGCACCCTGAGGCCCATGGCCAGGGGTGGGTATAATGTAAAATATACATGCTTAGGGGTGTTTGGATCAGAGTTTTGTTTTGGGCTCGTCTCTAATATAATAGTTAAAGATTTCTGAGGAAAGGATGTGATAGGAAGAAAGAAACCAATAATCTCAGTTTGTTTCCTATCTTAACATTACTAAGGCTATGAGTTTTGTAATGGATTTATTTTTTTTTTGTAAAAGTCAGGGACAGGTCATGTGATTTTGTTTGTTTGTTTATTGCCAGCAACCCGTGACCTGTCCCTAACTTTTGCTAAAAACATCCCTGACAAAATGGGGAGGATGGAGGGTCCAGCCTCCTGCTCTGCCCTCCTCTGTGACTGGGAGCTGCAGGGACCCCGTTGCCCAGTGGATGGGAGGGGTCCCCCGTGCCACCCTGTGGGATTGGGGAGCCGTGGGGAGGCAGACTGCCAGCAGCAGCAGCTGGGGAGCTGCTGTGGGGTGGGGAGCTGCCAACAGCGACGGCTGGGGAGCTGCAGGGAAAGGAGGCCCCTGCTAGCAGTTTAGGTAGTAATTGACTACCATCTACTACATGGGTTCTGTGACTTCCACGTCCTCCATGACATAGTCTTAGCCCTAGTCATTATCGGTAACAAAAGATTTGCCCAAATGAGTCTGTTGCACTCTACTATGAATAGTGACTGTAAAAGTGATGATGTGGGTTTCTAGATTCCATCTGTTTACCTTGTTCCATATCAACTGTGCACTGTTTGTAAATTAAAAATTCTGGATTTTTTTCCATATATATCGGCCAGCTCTCTGCTCTGACAGTTAAGCTGCGTTCTTTTTGTTTTAAACATCAATAATATAAAAGGCCAAACTGTGGCTTTATTGATCCTTGTATAACACCATGGTCTTTAGATTACTCTGCCAAGAGCACCTGTCCAATCACACTGAAGGTTATTAGGTTTGCATGGTGTCACTGAGGAAATATTTTGAAGACAATGGGATTACAAAGATGTAGCCAAGGGACTAATTTGACCTGCAGAATCTTTAGTGGTGGTGATAGGCAAGCTGCGTTCATTCCATCTCACCCATCGGAGTCTAGAGTGAGTTCATAAGGCTGTCAGTTAAGAAAAACCCACATTTGTACCTGCCATTCAGCAAATTTTTAAATGGAAATGAGTGATACATAATATATGGAATGTTGTCTGTTTTTGTATTTTTTTTTTTTAGTCACTTCTCAGGATAGAACCATTCTTGCATAGTTGTCTAGTCCTCATCAGTTTGAGTGATACTGCTGACTGAACAAGTATGTCCCAGGTGCACCTATATTGCAAAAACACAGCAGCGTAACTAGCTCTGGATTTAAAAGCTAAGAGGAATCTATAGACTAATTAATGAATTTCTAGAGCCAGGGAGTAAATTACTGTTTTTATTTCTTTCACAATTTCTTATCCATGAGGCTAACAACATTTTTTACATATGATTCATGGGCAAAGCAAGATACTTTCTGCATTTCCTCCCCCTGCCCCAGCTCATGGTGTGACCATTTGGGAAATCTGTCTGTACAACTTACGAATTCTGGGTGAGATTATGAACTCTCTGTATGTATCTTTACCAAGCTGCAGATTCATTTTTGAATATGCAGCCTGTTGCTCTCTGTCCTCTTACCTCCATGTTGGACTGAAATTCCAAAGGGTAGTGGCACAGGGCTGATAAGGTTAACTCAAGGTGATTCTTTTTATGAAAATACAAACATCCTAGACAACAAGTTGGCTCCTACCCAGGAGAACTGGTTTGTGAAGAGAGGAGGATGCCTGGCAATGAAGTCACTTGGCAAGTGTCTGTGATCACCAGAGGTGGCTGATCTGGGAGTCACCTGAAAGAGGGGACTGGAAATACGGTGACCAAACAGCAAGTGTGAAAAATCAGGGCAGGGGGGTAATCGGAGCCTATATAAGAAAGACCCAAAAATTGGGACTGTCCCTATAAAATCAGGACATCTGATCAGCCTAACTGGAAAGTTTATTTGTTTTTTAAAAGGGCTGGCATGGCTCTATTCAGGGTCTTCAGCTACTTTCACAGCTCAAGCTGGGGGAAGTTGCTGCAGGATTCTGATGAGGTAGGGAGAGCCTTAGCTACCTGAACTTGTACAATACCCCAAAGACTCTTGAGGAAAAGGTGAGCCAGAGTGATGAGCAGCATGTTCAGGAGCTGTTTTTTTTCTAAACTATCTGCACTCACTTGTGCTTAACCTCTAAAGAGGTTTGAGAATCCTGTGCAAAGTTTGGTATAGCACATAACACAAACCCATTGTGTGTCCCTGAACAGTTAAGCTGTGAATCCGGAGTACCACAAGGGTGAAGTTCTGGGAAGCGGTGTGCCTAAGCTACAAGGGTATCAGAGTGGTCAGGGCTAGGCAGTTGAACTGTGAGATCCCAGCTTTCAACAGGGGATGGTAGACAGACTCTGCACCACATGAGCGTGCCTAGGAACCCCAGCCAGGGGCAATGCCTGGACTCTGCTCAGACTCTAGAGACACAAGGATTCAGAGTTGAGATTCCCCTCACAGCAGTCTGGTTTGTGCCCAGAAGGGGAAACTTTACTAGATCTGTGACACATGGACTGTAGCTGATGTGAGAAGAATGAATACTAGAAATTCCAGGCTCAAATTTGTTTCCAGTTTTCAATTCCAGAAAAATCAGATCTTTACCACCATGCAGGAGTGGATTAAGATTTGAGCTCACGTCACTCAACTTCAGGGCCCTCAAACATTCATGCTCCCATCCCCAGAAAGGCTTTTGGACTCATCCCTGAACTCCTGCCTGTTATCTCTTCCTCTGTGTGGAATCTTCCTTGAATTTCTCCTTTAAGTTTCCCCTTGTTACGAGAAGCTCTTGGGGGCCAGATTCAGCAGTCGTGTAACTTTTTTAGGTTTAGGAGCAGCTATTATGCAGAAGTGGTGGGGGTGAGGGGAAATGGAGCCTCAAGGTTCACATTCTAACTTGGTACCCACCAAAGTTCAGCAATGTGCAGCTTCATGGTTTTAGTGTGGGCCCATTTCTAGTTTCCAGCTGACTTGTTAATAAGTCAGATTCCCCGGCCCCACCCAATCATCCCCACCGTTGTTTTTTTAATGTTAAATATTTCAGCATTAGTAAACTGGATCATGGATGTACATACTGATTTGTCTTTTTAAAGATAAAATTGCTGGGACTGCATCAAACCACTCAGGACTGGGTTTCATTTATGACACGCCACCAGAGTGGAGTGTCACAAAGCACCATGCAGTGATGTAAGCAGCTTGTTCTCATGAACAGAAGGAAAGCTTGCAAATTTTCTGTATCCTTTCTTGCAACGGGAAGGAACTTCACTTAGGTGTTCCTTGTTTTGACTTCCAGCCTCCCATTTGCTAAATTTCTTTCAGTAAGCCAGCTAAGGCTATAGACTTGTCTTGCAAGTAAGCGTGTGTACGTGTGGTGGTGAAAGTAAGACCTTATTAGACTGTATTTATACATAACCCTTGTGAACTAGAAAATCTGTTTACTAAAGAAACTCCTTGAGTTTTCTTTGATCCTGGGAATCGGAATGAATTTAATTGCTGAAAAATGTCTCCTTCACTGTTAATCAGTTAGATAATTTAGTTTTAAGAACAAAATGTGTAGGAATATTTACGGAGTAATCTGATAAATATTTGATCATTTAGGTTGAAGATCTGGATTAGAGGTTGGATGATCAGGTGGTTAAGTCATTGGTTTGGAACTTGGGAGGTCTGGATTCATTTTATAAGTCTGCTACAGAGTTTGAGAGACTCTTGGGCAACTCATTTCATCTGTGCCTTGATTCCTGATCTATAGGAGGGGAATAATGTTTCCTTTCTTGCTCCCTTTCAATATCTCCTCTACAGATGCTGTAAACTCTTTGGATCAGGGCTTGGGTCTTTGTATGTTTGTGCAGCACCTAGCCCAATGGGGCCTCATATGGCACTACTGCAGTATAAATGTTTCACCCCTGTAGGGCCAATCCTGCATTCCTAGTTCAGCGCAAGGAGGGACTCTTTATGACCAATTTGACAAAGACTACTGAACCCGTCCATTTATTCACATGAAAACAGCCCACATAAAACCCATCAGCTGTGCATGCAAGCGGCCAGGCTTAAACAATGTGTTTTGCGAGCAGCTGTGCGCACATATGGAGGATGCCTTTTGAAAATAGGGCCCTTAACGTGTGCACAGAACAATATTTTTAACAACTTGATGGCACAAATGAAGATTTCTAGGTACAAGTAATTATTACTGCCCCTAGATAAACTGCCTATGCCAATCCTAAAGTATTCCAAATCACTAAGATGAAATAAACTTCCCTCAGTCCTGAACAGCACCTAACTCTCTAGCACCAAGATGATTTTATGTGCTAGCAGCTTTAGGAGAAAGCACTCTTAAGGCTAAAACAAACAATAATTGCAAACGGGGCGGGGAGGGGAAGGAGATGAAAGCGACATTGGTGCTGCTGACAACAAAGACAACAGTTATGCAGAATTGGCTGACAGGGATATGGAAATGTTGGTAAATATAACAGTGAATCTCAACAGCTCATATTGTGTGTGCATTTTGGAGTTGTCACATTTATGTTGTATAGCTACATTTTCCCAGATTGACTAAAATTAACTAAGGCCTGAAAATAGTCTTTTGTACACTAAGCTTGAAAGCAGCAAGTAAAATTCCCTAACATAACTAAAATGATGAGGATGCAGTATTACCAATGTAATTTTTAAAAGCTAGGTCATGGTAGTAGCCAGAGTAGGAATCTGGGATTAAGCTAGTTTCTGGGGCAGATATTTTAACATCTAACTCAAACTGCAGGGTTGAAACACCCTCTAGTGAAGTAGATGCCATGGCATGACCACATAACACAATTCACTGGTGCTATTGAAAGGCAACAAAATACAGAAAACATGTCCCATCTTTTCTAAATACTGATGAGTCAATGTTTGTATAAATCAGCCACATTTCATTCCTTAGATGACAGAGTAAATTACTGCTTAATTATGGCAAATGGACAGATTGCAGGTTTATTAATCAGACCAGTAAATCTGACAAAGAAATTCTGCTTTCAGAGTCACAATAGACAGTGCTACAATATTTAAATTATTGTCAGTTTCCTTTATTCATTTCTGTTCTAAGACCTGTATTTATTCTAAGATCTGCGATAGCATGACCCAAGGACCTCTTGATGCCATCTCAGAGGGCCCCGGGCATGCATCTGGGTTACAGGGATCCCCTGGGTCTGGTATTTAAATACTAGTTCACAAGAGTGCCATGTAAGGCTGTAACATGCTGCTGGGGTTACTCAGAGCTATTTTACCTCTCTACCTTAGCAAGCATGGATTTTGCTGGTGATTAGAATGTAAGAGTTCCCTGCCACATGAGTCTGTCTTGCTCACCAGCAGACTCCTCAAGGCACTTACAGCCCAAGCCTTGCCTAGGAGATAATAATCAATTATCTCCAACCCCGGAGCTCCTTTGGAGTGCCCAACCCCTACCACTGTGCATTTATAGAAGGTATCAAATTTGCTGCTCTGTTAAAGGCTCAGTATATCACACCGTATTAATGTAACTGAGGTAAATATACCCTTCCTTTCACACACACCACAGAATTGGATTATAGTAAAAAATAAACAGTTTATTAACAATAGCATGTATTAAGTCAGAGGTTCTCAAATTTGGGGGCATGCAGAATGTATTCTGGAGATGTGAGAGAAGCTTTTTTTTTTTGGAGGGGGGGAACCTTATGGCACACATTCAGAGCTGGGCAGTTGAAGAGCAGCAGCTAATGACTGGGCACCCAGAGGGGCATGGGTGTAAACTACTACAGACACAGAAGGGGGGGCATAGGCATAGGTGCCAACTCTGTGGGTGCTCCAGGGCTGGATCACCCACAGGGAAAAATTAGGGGGGGCTTGGCCCCCACCAGCAGCCAAGCCCCTGGCACCCACCTTGCCTCCCCCACCAAACGTGCCACATCCCTGCTCCTCTCCCTCCCTCCCTCCCAGTGCTTCCTGCTACCTAACAGCTGTTTGGTGGCACTTAGGACTTTCCTGAGGGAGGGGGAGGAGCAGGGAGGTGGTATGCTCAGGGAGGAAGTGGAGAAGGGTATGGGGGACTTGGGGGAAGGGGTGGAATGGGGAGAGTGAGGGCAGTGCAGGGGCGGGAAGAGGCAGGACAGGGGCAGGGGAAGGTCAAGCCCTCACTGGGCAGAGGGGAAGTTGGTGCCTATGGTGGGGAGGGGAGGGGGCAAGCAAATAAATTTGAGAACCATGGTACTAAGTTATATCAAGTAAAAGAGAAAGGTAGAGATGGTTACAAGCAAATGAAAGTGAAAACATCCATCTAAAACTTAATCTAGAAAAATAGTCTTTGTTCAAGATGGTTTCTTTTACCCCAAGTCTCCTTTGCAGCTTTTTGCAGGCTAGCACCCATCACAGAGACCATAGAATTGTAGAAGTATAATCCTGGAAGGGAGCTCAATAGGTCATCTAGTTCAGTCCCCTGCACTCAAGGCAGGGCTAAGTAATAACTAGACCAGACCTGGGCAAACTACAGCCTGCGGGCCACATCCAACCCGCAGGACTGTCCTGCCGGCTTCCTGAGCCCCCAGCCAGGCAGCCTAGTCCCCAGCCCCTCTTCTGCTGTCCCTCCTCCCCTGCAGCCACGCCGCTGCATGGGTCATGCTCTGATCCACCGTTCCCGGTGGGGAGTGCAGCTGGCTCTGGCTGGGTGTGCTGGCTGCAAGCTTCTGCTACTGGTAAGGGGGTGGAGAGCGGGGTGGGTGGGTAAGGGAGTGGGAGGTTCTGGGGGGCAGTCAGGGAAGAGGGGGCGGTTGGATAGGGTGGAGGTTCTGGGGGGCAGTCAGGGGATGGGGAACAGGGAAGGTTGGGAGTCCCGGGGGGCCTGTCAAGGGGCAGGGATGTGGATAGGGGTTGGGAGGGCAGTTGGGGACAGGGAGCAGGGGGTGGTGGATAAGGGCATGGGATCCTTAGCTCCTTGAGTATTCTAGGATGTATTTCATCAGGTCCTGACTATTTGAAGACCTCTTACTTGTATAAGTAATTTTTACTTGTTGTTTCCCTATTTTAGACTCAGATCCTACTTCATTTTCACTGGTGTTAACTATGTTAGACATGTTTTCACCAAAAAGATTGTCAGTGATCACACTTTGACATTTTCTATTGTCTTTCCTCACTCATTGAGTAACAGGACTACCCGTCCTTGGTCTTCCTCCTGCTTCTAATGTATGTGTAGAATGTTTCCTTGTTACCCTTTGACTCTAGTTACTGTAATCTCATTTTTTTGCCTTGGCCTTCCTAAACTTGTCCCTACCTGACTGTGTTGACTTTTATGTGCAAAGTAATGCCCATTGGAAAACATATCCCTAACTATACATACAAAATAATGGGATCTAATTTAGCTGTTACCACTTCAGAAAGAGATTTTTGAGTTCTTTTGGACAGTTCTCTGAAAACATCCACTCAATGTGCAGTAGCAGTCAAAAGCTAACAGTGTTAGGCACCATTAGGAAAGGGATAGATAATAAGACAGAAAATATCATAATACCACTATATAAATCCATGGTACACCCACATCTTGAATACTGTATAGAATTCTGATCAACCCATCTAAAAAAATATATTAAAATTGGAAGTGATTGAGGGCATGGAACAACTTCCGTATGAGGAGAAGACTGGAACTTTTCAGCTTGAAAAAGAGACTGATGGATATGAAAGACTTCTCTAAAATTGTGACTGGTGTGGAGAAACTGTTGTTTACTCCTTTACGTAATGCAAGAACTAGGAGTCACCCAGTGAAATTAATAGGCAGCAGGTTTAAAAACAAAAGGAAGTATTTCTTCACACGGCACAGTTGAGTTTGTTGCCAGGGGATGTTGTGAAGGCCAAAACTATAATGGGGTTCACAAAAGAACTAGATAAGTTCATGGAGGATAGGTCTATCAATGGCTATTAGACAAGATGATCAGGGATGCAACTCTATGCTCTGGGTGTCATTAGGCCTCTGATTGCCAGAAGCTGGGAGTAGATGACAGGGGATGGATCACTCGATTGCCTGTTCGTTCCCGCTGAAGCACCTGGCATTGGTCACTGTTGGAAGACAGGATACTGGCTAGATGGACCATTGGTTTGACCTAATATGGTCATTATATTCTATATTCATCCTTTTATAATTTGACCTAGTTTCCACTTTTTGTAGAACTTTTTTTGAGCTTCAGATCATTGAAGATCTCTTGGTTAAGTTAGAGTGGATCTTGCTATACTTCCAATCTTTCCTACATTGGGGGATGGTTCTGTTATCGTGCCCTTAATGTCTCTGAAATTGCCAAGTCTCTCCAACTGTTTTTCTCTTTAGAGTTTCTTCTCATAATATCTTAGCTACCAACTCCATGAGTTTTCTAGTCTGTCTTCTTGAATCCATTCTTTATTCTGCTTTTTTCCCCTCCTAACGTCCCTTAGAATCATGAACTCATTTCATGATCACTTTCACCCCCACTTTCAAATTCTCAAGCAATTCTTCCCTGTTTCTCAATCAAATCTAGAACAGCCCTCCCCTAGTTGCTTTCTCCACCTTCTGAAACAAAAAATAGTCTCTAATGCACTCCAAGAACTCGTTGGATTATCTGTGCTGTATTTTCCCAACAGATGTCTGGATAGTCTCCTTCTGCCTCTTTCCCACCCAAGTCTTGTGCTTTGGAAGATTGTTAGTAGTTTTTAAAAGCCTCATTCACCTCTTCTTCTAGGTTAGGTGGTCTGTAGTAGACCTATGACATCACCATTGGTTTTTTAATTCCCACCCAAGGACTTTGAACAAGTCTGTCTCCCATATCCAGCTCAACCTCAGCACAAGTGCATACCTCTGATATACAAGGCAACACCACCTCTCTTTTTCCCCGTCTGTCCTTCCTTTGATGTAACTGGTAAGTTGAGGCATACTGTTTCTTTGGGAGCAGAGAATCTGGTAATTCTGTGAGTGTCCACAGGACAAGGGGCTAGGCACTTGGAGGCTTCCCAGAGGACTTGGGGTAGGGAGGACTATATAGCTAATCTGCAAAAAGACAGTAGAGCTTCAAAGGTGAGTGCTCGTGTTGCCTGTGCCTAGTGGAGTCGGCGAGCTGACTCCTGGCTGGTACAGACAAGACTTCCTCATGCTAAGGGCATGTGGTAGTGAGACTCACAACCTGGGTAGTCCAGGAAAGCATTCTAGACCAATACCAGGGAAGATCTTTTGGGCTATTAAAACAAGCCCAACATCTTAAAAACCATTCCTTTACTTGCTAGCCTTGGCTTTTGTTCTTCAGTATCCTATTTTTTCTCCAGATATTTTCAGACAATGCCTAATTATGCCTTTTCTTCCAATGTCTAGATTTCAATTTTTTGTGACCCAACAAAGATTGAATTATTGACCTCGAAAGCAAATTGTTTTAAATATTTCTAACGCTCCTAAAGAATCTAATATTTTATGATCTTTTCCAGGATTTTTCCATGTCTTGCACAGCTATCAGACTACGTCAATTTATAGATCCTACACCCTACCTCCCTCCAGGGTAAAGTATCTGGACACAGAAAAGTCACATGGGCAAAAACATCAGGATGTCAGTGATCAACCATAGGAAGGGTTGCCAACCCTCCTGGATTGTCCTGGAGTCTCCCGGAATCAACCTCAATCTCCCCATAGTTATTAAAATCTCCTGGATTGATTTTAATAGGCCAAAAGTCTGGTCAGCGGCACAGCAGGGCTAAGGCAGGCTCCCTACCTGCCCTGGCTCTGTGCAGCTCCCAGAAGCGGCTGACAGATCTGGCTCCTAAGTGTAGGATGGCCAGGGGGTCTCTGTGCACTGCCCCCACCCCAAGCACCATCTCCCTGGCTCCCATTGGCCAGGAATTGCAACCAATGGGAGCTGTGAGGGCGGTGCCTGCAGGCAGGAGCAGCACACAGACCTGCCTGGCTGCCCCTCTGCCTAGGAGCCAGAGGGATGTGCCGGTCACTTCTGGCAGCAGCCAGAGTTAAGCGCTGCCCAACTGGAGCACCCCAACCCCATGCCCCATCCTTGAGCCCCCTCCCACACCCAAACTCCCTCCCAAGCCTGCATCCCCACCCACAGCCCAACTCCCTGCCCCAGCCCGATGAGGGTGGGGGAGAGTGAGCAATGGAGAGAACAGGGGCATGGCTTCAGAGAAGGGGCAGGCAGGGGTGTGACCTCATGAAAGGGTCAGGGAAGGTGGCAGGGCAGGGGTGTTTGGGTTTGTGCAATTAGACAGTTGGCAACAATGGTACAAATATGCTGTTTAAAACTTCTTGTGGTTTAGGAAAGGATCTTTGTCAAAATAGTCTGCTCAGCACACATTTTACAAGTAAAAGCATGGAGTCTGTTTGCAAGTTAAATACTGTATCTGCAGATTTTTAGTTTTAAGCTATTAATTTCAGTGCAAGTTTCATGTAACACTTCACAGTTAACAAATTCTATTATATGCCTTCAAGTATGTTCCTAAATACAAACAGTATGTGCAATGCATGATCAAAACTGTCCTTGGTTTAGAATTACTCAGTCTTAGATTCATCTACCAAGCAGACTACTCCCAACTCCTTTATGGCCTGTCTAGAATTAAACATACAAGAAATCCCCACCACCTGCTAACAAGGTTGGACCGTGGAATCCAGTTATTCTGATATGATCTGCATATAGAAAAATGTTACTTTACCTTGGGTAAAACTTGCCAAGCATTTTTTTTAATACAAAATGTAGTTCTTTTCTTCCCCCTCACCTATTCTACTGCCCGCCCTCTCTATTCTTACCAGCCACTATGAGTAACATTTTCAAAAGCACCTATTGGGTTGACCTCACCCAGCTACATTAAGGTAAAAACTACCCATTTGTTGTCTCCACTAGCATTTTATAGTGAGATAATTAACAAAAGGTAGCTATCCTGCTGGGCAGGGAACCACACACACTTTCTGGCAGAAGATAGTTGCAGGGTGGGTGTAGTCATGTTAGTCCTAGGATATTAGTGAGACAAGGTGGGTGAGGTAATACCTTTTGTCGGACCACCTTCTGTTGGTGAGAGAGACAAGCTTTTGAGCTTCACGGAGCTTTCACAAGTCTGAGAAAGGCACACAGTGTCTCGGCTAAATACAAGGTGGAACAAATTAAGTGAAACACACCTTCCAAGATCCTTGGGTCTCACAACACGTAGTGTATTTCATCTTGGGCACTACATGCCCAAGTTACAAATATGGGGGTGAAACAAGTCAATTGCTACATTCTCAAATGACACACACATAGGGCTGCTGGAACAATTTGTATAGTGGGGGTGCTGAGAGCCTGTAAACCCTATATATGATGGAATTCACTTCAAGCCATGGGGTGCTGCTGCACCCTCAGCAACCGTTGTTTCAGCACCTATGTGCACACTGAAAAATGACAAGACAAAAACACCTTCACCTGTGGATGAACACTCCCCCCCCCCCCCCAAAGTGATCACTCTATCTGACCCCTTGGATACTCATTCTCAAAGGAAACCTGCACAACACCCACAAAAGATGAGCTTAAATTCAGAACTTTGCCCCAAACACTAAAAATCATGGACTCCAAGGCACTGGATTTATGGCTTATTACCACAATCTGCAACCCTCCTTTGTCCTACAACTGCAGAAGTGTTAATTGCCAACATAACTTTGAATGGTCTCTTGCATCTTGTATTAACTCTTTACACTTAACAATCTGTTCAACCTTCTGTTTAGCTGTGACGCTCCAAACTTGAAGAGCTCTGTGTAAGCCCGAAGGCTTCTTTCACCAAAAAGATTACCCACCTTGTGTCACAATAGTTATTAACAATTTAGGCACCTTTGAAAATTTTTACCCTGCCCCCACTGCCACTCAAGTCAAACCCTGTCCTGATTCAGCTTCTGTGTTTCCAGACACTCCCATATCATAAGTCCTGCAGTTACTCTACATACTACCTTTTGTGCTACATGATGCAACAAAGCAGTTTGCAAACTGATTCGGTTTATGCTTTACTTCCTAATGAAATGTAATGCGTGGGGTGGCGTGTCTGCTGGTAGCTTTCATTGTTGTAACTCTCAGGTCAAGAAATTTTGTCTCTCTAATGTTTCTTATATCTACTCTCCTGACTGCAACACCACTTATTTTACGTGTGTTACTTATTAGCACTGTTGTTCGTCAAGGAAAGGACATTCAAGGGTTCTATCCTGGGCAACTAGGAAGGGTACATAAGGCATGCATGCCTGAAATAACTCCAAGGTAAGAGAATAGCTTTATACAACTTTTCCTAAGAGAACCTTACTCTGAAATTCTCATCATTCAAGTTCGCTATAGGGAGTGGTAGTCGCTTCCTGGGGTGCCCTGCAGATATTCCTTTTCAACCTTGACATGTGAGAATAAGGAGAATCCAGGAAGAGAGGAAATGGTCTACAGGTCAAAGCACAGGATTGAGAGTCAGGAAATCTGGGTTATATTTCTGGCTTGGCCCTATCTATCTTGTATGTGTGAGTGATCTTAGTTGATCAGTGGTTGGGAATCCTGAATGAAAGCTGCTAGAAAGTGCAGATGAATCTTTGTTTTACCAGCACTTTTAATCCTTAGCTTCTCAACTGAGATTGCTACCCAGGGTACTAAACAAAGCAGAATTTTTCTGACGTGTAACAGTAGGTTTTTTACAGCAGAATTAATGAATGCAGTTTACACTGGTTAACTGCAATATTCGCAGACCCACCCCCTAGTTTCAAAAGTGTGGTGAACCCAACTGAACAATACTAGATTATGAAGGCTTTACTGTATGCAGTCAAGCTGTTAATGCCTATTAGATTATAACTGCATTATTCTGAGTGCTCTATTTCAGCAGGAGATTAGAAAGAACATTTATGTTGACTATCCTTATGGTTAGTCAGTGCTAGTCACATACCATGTGTCAGCATGAGATTACAAAACTATTTATGCCTTTCATTTAGACTTTTCATAAAACTGCACCCAGCTCCAGTGCAGCATGAAGTTGAAACTGAGTACCCACATGACTTTGATAATTTAACTCTTCAGAGCTATGTCCCTTTTCAAAGGACAGTGAAAAAGGCAATGAATGACTGGTACAAGCAAACCACCTACAAAGAGGAATTTGCACTGCCATTTTACAACATGGGTAAGTAGGCTTTACTAGCAATGTAAATCTTGTCTTTTGCTAGGAACTCACCCTAGTCTATAGCCCTTAGAAAATGTTTAACATATTCAAATAGATTAACGAATCCCTGTGAGAAAAGTATTGTCCCATTTTATGATAGTGGAAAAACTGACAGACGCCCTGTCTACACTAGGTAAAGAAGAGACAAAATGAACTGTTGCAGTATGTCCAGTTCCAAAGAGGTAGGCAGAAGGCAACCACTGAACTGGAACATGGCAAATCACACATATACTTAAATTTCAATCTGTATACAGCAGCTGCTCAAATGCACACCAATTAGATGTAACAAAGTTCAATTTTAGGTTCCTAAGTTATTAGAAGTAACCACATTACTAAAAGACACTTGATCTAATCTAGTCCACTTAATATGCAACCTATGAGCACGTTGATTCATTCTGGGCTATCTGACAGAAGACAAGAGACATCTCAAATCAGGAGAGTCCTGTATTGAAATGAGCAAGTACAAAGCAGTTGGTCACACTTCTAGTCTGTGCATAGTAAAAAAATTTTTAATTTAATCTTTATTTGTATTATCATGGCACTGAGAATCCCTAATCATGGACCAGGACCCTGTTATGCTAGCTGCTGTACAAACCCAGAACAAAGACAGGTCCTGGCCCAAAGAACTTACAATCTAAGTATAACAGACAAGTGCTGGAAACTGAAAGCCATGGGGAATACAAGGGAATAAGGCAATATTGATCCGCATGACAGGAATAGTCTCAGTGGCTTAGCCCTTGTCAAGTTTTTGGTAGGCTTCAGAGCAAAGGAGAATGTCAAGGAAGGTTTTGAGGGAGTTAGCTTTGTGGCAGTATAGAAGGAGCTTCTCCCAACTATGAGGGGCAGCCTGGGAGAAAGCTTTCCAGTTTAAGGTGCTTTTTTTGTCCAACATTATTATGCATTAAATGTGCTTAATTTGGTTTAGAATTAAGGATAAATAACTAACTGTGCCCTAAAGCCAGTATTAGGGGACATTCTGGCATGAAAACAGCTTAAGTATCCACTGAAAGACACTTACTACTGTTTTTAGAAAGGAGCTATGAGATTGAAGGCCCCCTCTTGTGGTACAGACCAGCTCCCATGAGAAGGAAGGTTTTCCAGCCAGACAATCTCTAAAGAGTGCCTTTGAGGAGCACTGGCCAACAACTTTGAATTTGCTGTGCCTTTTGTGAAGGTGCAGGCTTTTAACCCTCAACAGCCCAGTGTCATGGCCCAGTTCTGATTTGGATAATTGTTTCAATTTGAATTCCAGCTGCAGAGTCAAATGGAGATAATATTCTCTTTTGTTAGGAATCATACAGGACAAAATGAAACCGTTAGAGGAGCCTGATACTGCAAAGCAGCATGAAGCAAGGAACAGTGTCAATATGGCTGATAGAAACAGGCAGCTGGCAAGTTTAAGTGGGAGCAGTAATAGCTCAGAGAATGAGGGCAGACAAGCTATTGATTTCTTCTAGCATCCACATTGTGCTATACAAACGATAGGAGGCATAAGCTCTCACTCAAAGGCCTTCTTCTGCACTCAAGTATAGTGAAAACTAAAGTGTACATATGCTCTCCCTCCTTCCTTTAATCTAGGTTTTCTTTGATTTGATAAGAGAAAATATGGCAGTTAGAATCACAGAATATTAGGGGTGGAAGGGACCTCAGGAGATCATCTAGTCCAACCCCCTGCTCAAAGCAGGGCAAAATCCCAGACTTTTTTTTTTTTGAAAGCTGAGGTCCCTAAATGGCCCCCTCAGGGATTAAACTCACAACCCTGGGTTTAGCAGGCCAATGCTCAAACCACTGAGCTATCCCTCCCCCCCAGAGCAAGGCTTTTTCTCCATTTTAACTATGAAACTATAAGTCCTTTTATTAAAATTTACTTAATTATACAAACCTCTACAGTTCCCCAAGGAATCTTTCTGGCTTCAGAAGAAAAAACAGACAGGACCTCTTGACACCTCTGCTAAAGGCCTACACCCAAAAGCCCAATTTGTCTTCTACACTCAACTAGTTGGAATCATTCAACTTTTTCTGCAGATAATTGGTAAAACTTCTGATTAGTTTGTCAGGTCACACAACTGCCCTATCTACTCTGGTTCCCTACCTCCATAAAGTGCCCACTTAATAACTGGCAGAAAGTGAACTCTTCCTTTACCCTACAGTAACACCTTACCTACTTACCAATGTTCTTGGCAAACAGTGTTGGGCTGGTGGATGGCTTTATCATCTTCCTACCCCCCGCCCCTTTTTATAAACCACATCTTCAAGGTCTCCCTCTTGCTGCAGCTTGCTTATTGTGGACTAACAGATTGTTTAGGAGGATTTCCCTCACTGGAGTAGGCTAGTTGAGGGGAGAACACCAGTATAAAGATGCAGAGAAGAGTATTTTTTAAGGAAAGATGCATGATCGTCCCTGTACTTAACCATGTCTCTGCAAACATGCTGCTGTGACTAATGCAGCAGGGAGTTCCTGGAAATCCACTTTCCATTCTTGCTCTTGTGGTGTTCCTTAGTACAGTTAGTCACAAGAATAGCTCATGCATATAGGGCTATAAGCATAGAAAGCAGCTTGCCAACCAAGCTGTGCAATTCTGCTTTCACAATATTCAGCTCAGTTGAGAGAACAAATTCTAGCCTGGTAGTGTGACCAATGGACACCTGTACCCCAAGCACTATCCTATAAAGAATAGGAAAGACAGCAAAACACACACACACACACAACACGTTGTGGTGACATGCTACTCCAAAAGCATCCTTGGAAGAGACTCCTGGAAAAGAGACTGGGAATCACAAGCGCAACAGGAAAGCTTTAAAAAGACAATATTCCTGAATTCAGATCAGAGGGACTAAAAGGAAAAATGCTTTATTTTTAATTCCAGACCACGATGAGGATAAATACACACCAAGAACTGATCCTGGACCACTGACAATCTGGAGATTTGCTGATCCAAAAAATATAACCTGCCCTTGCTTGTGAGAGAAGTATTTCAGCTGAGCTTTAAGAAAATAAAAGCAACCCATTGAAGTTAATCCCGTTTGAGACTTTCAGAAGTCTGCTTCTGTTAAGCTATACTGTATCATTTTACAGTGTAGTTTGTGTTGGTGATGCTACTTGAAAACTTTAATCAAGTTTTATCTGTGAATATGAATATATGGATTACTTTGCACAATGGAGTCAACAGTTGGGAACGGAGACACTTAATTCCCAGTGCATGTTCTTGTTAGCTGTGCATTTTGGGAATATAGTAATCTTATTTAGTTTATCCTTGGGGAGAACAATTGGAGAGACCACTCCTCAGCACTATAGGGCACACTTACCCCATTTTCCTATGAAGCAGCTCAAGGAAGGGTGCCAAAACTGCAGGAAAATAGAAGTGAACATGGGAGATCTTTCTCTAAAACATCCCCTCAATAGGGGCTTTAGCAGCTGAGTTTGCTGGAGAGAAGGCCTTCAAATCCCCATGTTGCTTAGTCCAGCAGCAATCAGGGCTTTCTAGATGGAAGGCTGCTCAATACAGCTCCACTGCAACCTTCTCTCTGGCAGCATTGATCTGAATGCATGAAAGGAGCTAGGCACTTAAGTGTCAATTTTGGGAACATGGAAATGCACAAGACTCCCGCTGAAACTCTCTAGGTACCTAAACTCACTCGGCTCTTAAAAAAAACAAACAAAAAAAAAACCCCAAACTTTTTTTGGGAGTAAGAAGTCTCTAGGCAAGTATCTTTCTGCCTCTGGGTATGTACACGGCTGTGTCCCCGTGTGGTGTCAGTTGCCTCCTCTTGTGAAATCAGCTGCAATAACGTTTACTGTCTTCAAAAGGATTTTAAATCTCAAAGTTCTTCCCCTTCCCCAAAATGAAATTTGCTTAGACTAAAAACAAGTGTTTCAACTCCCACTATTAACTTTTATGGGATGATTTAATTCAATGTGCAGAGTTAAAGTCTGGGTAAAGACTTCATTCCTCCACACTGCAAAAATACTGGTATGGCAGTGACATTTATAGCAGTTTAAGGAGGCAAGACTTTTTGCTTCTCAAGCTGAGAAAACAAAGAGGCCATAGTGCAGTCTCTTTATCGTGAAAGTGCAACTTACAAATGTAGATTACGTAACTGCACTCAAAAATAACTGTACAACACTAGAGCCTACAAGTCCCCTCAGTCCTACTTCTTGTTCGGACAGTCGCTAAGACAAAATCTGAGAGGGACCGAGCGTGGAGCATGTTTTCGAAAGTCTTAAAAGAGCAACACTCCAATGTGGAAACTACAGAACCTGAACCACCAAAATAGAAAGTCAACCTTCTGCTGGTGACATCTGACTCAGATGATGAATGTGAACATGCGTTGGTCTGCACGGCTTTGGACTGTTATCAAGGAGAACTCATCATAAGCATGGACGCATGTTCTCTGGAATAGTGGTTGAAGCATGAAAGGATGTATGAATCTTTAGCACATCTGGCATGTAAATAACTTGCGACGCCAGCTACAACAGTGCCATGAGAATGCCTATTCTCACTTTCAGATGACATTGTAAATAAGAAGTGGGCAGCATTATCTCCTGCAAATGTAAACAAACATGTTAGTCTTAGCGACTGGCTGAACAAGAAGTAGGACTGCATAGACTTGTAGGCTCTGAAGTTTCAGTGTTATTTTTGAATGCAGGGTTTTTTTGTGTACATAAATTCTACATTTATAAGTTCAACTTTCATGATAAAGAGATCGCAGGAGTACTTTATTAAGTGAATTGAAATACTAGTTTATTTTTACAGTGCAAATATAATAAAAACAAAGTGAGCACTGCACGCTTTGTATTGTGTTGTAATTGAAATCAATATATCTGAAAACATGGAAAACATCCAAAAATACTGATACAGATCAGCGGTTCTCAAACTGGGGGTCAGGAGCCCTCAGGGGGTCACGAAGTTATTACATGGGGAGTCACGAGCTGTCAGCCTCCACCCCAAACCCTGCTTGGCCTCCAACATTTATCATGGTGTTAAATATATAAAGTATTTTAAAATGTGTTTTTAAATGTATAAGGGGAGGTCACACTCAGAGGCTTGCTGTATGAAAGGGGTCACTAGTACAAAAGTCTGAAAACCCCTGATATAAATGGTATTCTATTGTTTAACATTATTAAGCGCGATTAAAGTTAATCGCATGATTAATCTTTTTAATTGCTTGACAGTCCTAACAGTTTTCCTTTTATAATTTCTACAGTGCCTTTGCTTAGTTGTGTGAAGTCAAAACTAGTTCTAATCACTGACATAGAAGAAATTTTATGTGGAGCCTAAAGATTAAAACTTTAAAACATATGAATAAATATGCTTCCTTTTAATTAGCAAGAGATTTACTTTACTTTAATATGCACTCAAAGTAGAGAAGTGCAGAAAATTGTTTTAAAATTAATATTTTAAAACAATTAAATCAGAATAGTTCATAACTGTAAATGAACTTTATACAATATCAAATTTAGTTTTGCGCATTTTCTGTAAACTTGTCTTAAGCCCCTTGCACACTTCCAACAACTCGAATCACAACTTTTTTGAACAAAAACCATCTCACACACAGTTTAGACAATGTTTATAGCATTATAAAATCATCAGAATCCCTCTTTAATCACTCACTACAACAGCAGCCATAAAGAATACAACATATTTAGGAGTACAAATAATGAGGATGTAAAACCATTTGTGCAAAACTGCATTATTTTTACTGGTTAAGATTTCAGGGAAGTAACACCGCCAGAAGCATCGATACGACAATCAAGACAGAGTCAGGAAAATAATGTTACCTTCCATTTTCAGACATCAAGGATTATGTTATGAAGTAAATACTAGATGATAAAGAAAAAAGTCTGGTGGCACCATGTATAACAGTAATGGAAAGTGTCCTGGAGATATTGCCAGTTGGATAGAGAGCTGATATAGGTAGAGGTCAAAGTCTTTCAGGAGTAGCAATCAGTTTGAGAGACCAACTCTAACATCTCTTTCTATGCAAGATCTATCCTTCCAACATCTTCACTTTGTAGGCTACTAATAATACATGTAAGACTAAACAGTCTTACTGAGGAGTGTGCTTTCTTCCACGCATCTGAAATCTTTAAAACATCTGGATCATTGACTCTCTGGATTTCCCTACTCCAATCCATTTAACTGCAAAAAAGGAAAGGATAACAAAATAGTTTGCACTGTTTTACCACAAAGGAATTCAAACTCAAAGCATGACATTCTGGTAAAGAAAAAAAAGTAGTTCTATGGCTGATGTAGAAGAATATGTTGCACTGATAGTATTGATAATTGCTCTTAGAGAATGACATTTTGCATTTCTGTAGCACCACCACATTCACAGATCCTGAAGCACTTTGAAGTGCCTGATCTTGTGCCACTGACTTCAAATGGAGAATGGCCTAAAATAATAATTTCTCAAAACCCTTCTAAAATATGGAAATATCAGTTTTACAGATAGGGAAACTAAGCATATAGAAGTTAAGTGAGTTGCTGAAAGGTAACATTCTGTAAAAGAACCAGGAATACAACTCCCAACTCTCAATTTCTAGTTCTATCCTTTGATCATAAAACCATCTTTCCTCAGAGTAAATCATTCAGTACTAGTTTAGGACTGATTTAGTGTCTTACTTCTCAGTAAGTCCCAATGAAGTCAATAGACTACTTACAGAAGAAAACATTGATAACTAAACAGAAGGGTGGCAGAACTGAATCCTTATTATTATAATAAGAGTGACTAATCAAATATTGCATTCAGCTTTTCTGTTTTCTAAGTCCTACAAATAGGATTTTTTCTATTGCACAAGCATTGTTGTTTTTTTTAACAAACAAACATGCAAACAGAACAGTGTTCATGTCAGTACTCAAAATCAGTTGGCAAACTGATAACTCAGCACTGCAAATTTAGACTACACACATATACTGAAAACATTTTAGAGGTTGATCCCCTTTTAGATTTTGCAGTTAAATGAGGCTCAGCATTAAAATGTCAGAGTACAAAAGAGTCACTTTAAAGCTTATTATTCTAGCACTCTGGGTGCTCGTTAAGTTATTTTTAACATCCGACAGTCAAGGGAGTTAAATTTAAGTTACTTCTATTTCACATAGGTTTCTTGAAGCAGGAAAGTTTGCTGTACTTACCAGGAATGCCAAGCTCCATTTCTATAAAGCGAACATAGTTCTGTGCATTTACAGGCAGTTCATCAAATGTTCTTGCATTCGATATGTCTGTGTCCCATCCTGGGAATGTCTCATACTGAACCTCTACTTTATTTAAGACTTCGTGGTTCGCTAAGGAAACAAAGAATAAGTACTTATACAGTGAATATTAAATTATACAGAAGTTGTATATATATTTTTACAGAACCAATCATATAGCTAGAAGTCATTTTATCCAGCATCTTGTTTTACTGATGGTGACCTCAGAAAAGGAGCTTGCTTAATATTGCCTGAGCTTGAGAAATACTGCAAGCACAATAGTGTGAAATGACCCATAGTTTAAAAGGTGATGAAATAATGGGGATTCTCTTAATCAGGAGTAGATTTCAATTGCTCTCCCTGAGGCGGAGTCAGACTTTGGCCTACATTATTTTAAACCATGGGGTCTGTTGTTTAAGAATACTTAAGAGCTTATTGCATAGTAGAAAGTTCTCTTATGTTAGAATCTAACCCACTCTAACACAAATTCAGATTTAATGTGCCTGCCATCCTGTATATACCAGTATTTCACAATGGCACAGGTATTAAAAACAGACTTGTATATTGTTGCAAAGTGTTGGGACTTATTGTCCACTTCAAGTGAGACACATTGCAACCGAGATCAGCTGAGGTACTCGAGCTAAGTAGCCCTCTGGATTAAATAGGAGAAGACTGTAGGTGAGATATTCTTAGTGAAGAGCCTTCATCTCAGAAACTCACTTCCCCTATGAATTTCAAAGAATCCAAATCTGTTAACATTTAGAATACACCGCAACACTCTTATTATCCATATGTGAACCCAGCTCCAGGACCTGATGGTATTCACCTAAGAGTTCTGAAGGAACTCAAACGTGAAATTGCAGGACTATTAACTAACTGTCATCTGTAACCTATCATTTAAATCAGCTTCTGTACCAAATGACCGGAGGATAGCTAATGTGATGCCAATTTTTAATAAGGTCTCCAGAGGTGACCCTGGCAACTACAGGCCAGTAAGCCTCACTTCAGTACCAGGCAAATTGGTTCAAACGATCATAAAGAACAAAACTGTCAGACACATAGATGAACATAATTTGTTGGGAAATAGTTAACATGGTTTTTGTAAAGGAAAATCACGCCTCCCCAGTCTACTAGAATTCTTTGAGGGGGTCAATAAGCATGTGGACAAAAGAGATCCGGGGGATATAGTGTATTTAGATTTTCAGAAAGCCTTTGACAAGGTCCCTCACCAAAGGCCCTTAAGCAAAATAAGCAGTCATGGAATAAGAGGGAAGATTCTCTCATGGATTGGTAACTGGTTAAAAGATAGGAAACAAAGGGTAAGAATAAATGGTCAGTTTTCAGAATGGAGAGAGGTAAACAGTGGTGTCCCCCAGGGATCTATACTGGGCCCAGTCCTATTTAACATATTCATAAACGATCTGGAAAAAAGGGTAAACTGCGAGGTGGCAAAATCTGCAGATGATACAAAACCATTCAAGATAGTTAAGTCCCAGGCAGACTGCGAAGAGTTACAAAAGGATCTCACAAAACTGGGTGACTGGGCAACAAAATGGCAGATGAAATGTACTGTTGATAAATACAAAGTAATGCACATTGGAAAACATAATCTTAACTATACATATACAATGATGGGGTCTAAATTAGCTGTTACCACTCAAGAAAGAGATCTTGGAGTCATTGTGGATAGTTCTCTGAAATCATCTTTAGAGTTATTTACTCCTCCTCATAATACAAGAACAAGGGGCCACCAAATGAAAATTAATAGGTAGCAGGTTTAAAACAAACAAGAAAGTATTTTTTCACGCAACGCACTGTCAACCTCTGGAACGCTTTGTCAGAGGGTGTTGTGAAGGCCAATACTATAACAGGGTTGAAAAGGGAGCCAGATAGATTCATGGAAGATAGGTCCATCAATGGTTATTAGCCAGGATGGGCAGAAATGATGTCCCTAGCCTGTTTGCCAGAAGCTCGGATTGGGTGACAGGGCATGGATCACTTGACGATAACCTGTCTGTTCATTCCTTTTGGGGCACCTGCCATTGGCCACTGACAGAGGACAGGATACTAGGCTTGATGGACCTTTGGTCTAACCCAGTATGGCCGTTCTTATGTTCCCAGGTGAATAAAGGTGCAGTGAAGTTAATGCATGTTAGGGACTTCACTTCATATTCTTATATTTTGAAATTTTATAGGAAGGTCTGGATGTCAAAACAGACCAACTTAAAAGAATTACATCATGCCTTTTGGAGAAATAAAGCACATTTTAAAGAACTCATGTATTCCCAGGTTTTCAGAAGAATTGAGTAAGGTCAATGCTGAGTACTCTTGAAAACCAGCCAGATCTTGACCAGACAGGCCAACTGTCTTTGTCCTGTCCAGCAAATATCAGAAAAGTTAACTACATCAATAAGAACGTGCTATGGGGACAGCATTAAAAAAAAAAAACCTACACTAGCTAGATGCCCTCAATAGCGCAGAATTCCTGAATGGGTACATTGTATTAGTTTGTTACTGGCATTATTGCTTTGTTCTCTAGAAAAGGAACAGAAAAGGAACAGAAAATTTCTTGCCAATAATTTCCTTTCCACTAGCAATGTCTCCCACAATTCTTGATGTCTGGCCTGCTCTCCTCTGACTGCACCTCATGCATGCGGATCAGAGTTTTGGACGAACATGTTCTGGCCACGCCCCCTTAGCTCCTACTTGCCTTCAGATGAGTTATTCCCAAGCTGTAAAACTTTCATAACATTATTAACAAACATTCTAGAGATAACAAAATAACTATGTACATTAGACCACGGAAGATGGTCTTATGGTAACAATTCTGCTTAATATCTGACTCTTGACACATGAAACATTCATGGTGAATAGAATTGTGGGAGATGCTCCTAGCAGAAAGGAAATCATCAGTAAGACATTCTCCGTTCCACATCCTAGCATCTCTCACAATTCCTGATGCCTGGGAAGTAGCGAGCAGTGAACAGATGTAGAGAGAGTTATAGAAAAAGGTCAGAAAATGGAAAACTGTATCCCTACTCATCTCTAAATATTTGCTCAAAGGCCAAAATCATATCTGGGCAAACACCTACACCACTTTCCTGCCAAAGGATGCATCTGCAGAGAATAGGATGTGCAGTGCGTGATAAAGGTGGCAGCATTTGACTTGGTGAGCGCCTTACAAATTTCTGCTGTGAATTCATTACCTCTTTCTGCCCGCCAGGTCATCAGGGATTGAATGGAGTGTGCCCTGAATCCTTCTAGAACCAGAATCTCTGATGCCTCGTATGTTTCCACAATGCACAGTCTAACCCACCAAGCAATAGAGGACTTGGAAGCTCTTAGTCCTTGAAATTTTGACTGAAAGGATACAAACAGAACACCTGATCTCCTTGTGGACTCTGTACCTTTGAGGAAAATTTTCAGAGCCCTTTGGGCATCTAAGCTGTGACATCTCCTCAGTGAGATGCTGTGGCCTTGGACAGAACGAAGGTAGAATCACCTCTTGGGAAGAGTGGAAAGACCACTTCACCTTCAGGAAAAAATGATATCTGAGTTCTGAACACCATCTTGTCCTCAAGAAACATGCAGTAAGATTCCTGCATAGAGAGCACTGACAGCTCCAACACCTGTATGGCGGATGTGATGGCTATCAGAAGTCAAGTTGTGATGGACAAATAAAATGCTGACAAACTGACATCAAGGGAACATTTGTCAGGGCTCTCAGTACAAGTGGCCCACTTGAGGGAAAAAAAAAAAAAAAGAGGTCTAATTGCTGTCTTGGATAACTGGATCACCTTAAGCAATCTGGCTACCTGGGGATTCTCTGCCAGAAAACTTGGTAATTATGTGATCACCACACACTGGGAAGACACCTGACATGCAGAGGTGCTACGCTGGAGACCTCTGTCAAAGCCTTTTTAGAGAAAATCCAAGAATTCTGGTTGTCTTGGATTTCTAGGGTTTGCTTCACGTTCCTGGCACCAGCTGCAAAACCAGGTCCCAGTAGAGGAGTGTGCTTTCAAGTCAATACTCCTCTAGAAGTGTTCTGATGGCTTTGGAGAATAATGAGACCACTGCTTCCCTTTCAATAACCAGGCTGTCAGATGCAGCCAATTTGGTTACAGATGAAGACGAGGACCTTGTGGGCGGATGTTTTGTCTCTTTGGGAGCTGCAGTGGTGGTCCCAATTTCAGCTCTCAGGTCCGAAAACCAGGGTCTCATTCACCAATGGGGTGTTACCAATATTACTGCCACCTGTTCTCATTTTCTTTTCTAGACCATCTTCCCTAATAATGAGAAGGGTGGAAATGCACAGAGGAGGCCCTGTGGCCATTTGTGTGATTGGGTATCTGTCCTCAGGTAAGCTGGGGTCTACTTCCCTAGTGAAGTACCTAAGTCTCTTTGTGTTCATGTGATTTGTGAACAGGTTGGTTGAGAGCAGACTGAATGACTGGACAATTAACTCAAAGACTTCCTGATTCATACACCACTTGGAGCTGTTCACCTTGTGCCTGTTGAGCCAGTCCACCTTCTGGTTCAGATCTCCCTTTATGTGAACTGCCCTGAGGGAGAGGAGAGAATGTTCTGCCCACTGCATGATTTCCTTTGCTTCAGCATGTAGCACTGCCTTTCCTGCTAACACCTTTGGCATACATATGTGTGACCGTGATGGTGCTGTCTGACCTAATCAGGACTGGTTCCCCTCTAGGCTAGACTGGAACATTTGTAGCACCAGCTTGACAACTCTCAGTTCTAAAAGGCTTATGTTATAGGCCCTTCCTCCAGGTTCCAGATGCCTTGAGCTGGTTGGGACCCCAAGTGTGTTCCCCAGCCCTCCAGCCTGGCAAAAGTTGTGAGGATCAGGGGAATCTGGAAGGCACATGAGCGGCCTTGCAGGCACTGGGCTGACTATCATTTTAAGGAGTTGATCACCTATGCCAGAACCCTCACTTGATCTTTCAAGCATTCCGGGAAGTAGTACCATACATTTTAGATGAAGCCTTGAAGGCTCCTGATGTCTGACTGGGCCCAAAAAGGCTCGGTGCAATGGCTGGTCTCTTGCAGTTCTAAAACAATGCGAAGAAGTTTTGAATCTTCTAGACCTCCCCAGAAATGGATGTATCCTTGCCATCAAAGTGTCTGTGTCCATTTCCAAGTGAGTTATCTGGGCAGACAGATTCAAAGAACTTGTCTTGACATTGATAATAAAGCCATGAACCTGTAGATTCAAGGTCAGACGTAACTCTTTGTGCAGCTGCTGGGGATGAAGCTCTAGTTAAGACGTCAACCAGGAAGGGATACATGTGGATCCCCTGTGATCTGGGTTTGCTATGATTATCACCAACATCTTTGTAAAGACCCAGGGGGGCGAGGACAAGCCGAATCAGAGATATTGATAATACCTCCTCCCACATGCAAACCTTACAAACCAGCAATGGCTGGGTAGTGATAGGGATGTGGAAGTATGCATCTACCAGATTCACTGAAGTCAGAATGGCCCCCTGGCCTGACATTGTAGAGGTTAGGGTCTCCATCTGGAACTTTGTTTTCTTTATCCACTTGTTGAGTTTGGTGATATCTAGAACAGATTCCCCTGTACACTTCTGAACAATAAAGATGATGGAGTAGAACCCCAAGAATCTTTCTTCTGAGGAAACACTTTCTATTACTCCCATATCCAGGAGGTGAGAAATCTCAGTCTGGATTAGCCTGCACTTTACAGGGTCATTCAAGACTGGGGACTCAGTGAAAAATGGATGGGGTGGACCCCATAACTTGGAGTATTCCTGACTAATTATATATCTTCCTGACCCACCGGTCCATGGTCAAAGCAACCATTCCTCCAGGGCTTTCCTCCCAAATCCCGGTTCCATGTCTTTCCTCTGGAGAACCTTCTGTCTGTCTCTTTCCAGTTATTTCCACAAGGCTGAAAGTAATGCCATGGCGTGATGGCCAGCCCGTACTTTCTCTCAAAAGCATGGTGTGGCATCCAAAAGACTGTTTAGATCTTGCAGCGTTGTCTGCCACTACCTTGTCTAGCTTCTCTCAGAAGGGTTCCCATGAATTTGGCAGAGCACAGAACCTGTTTCAAGTGGCTATCCACCTTCCAGGAATGGAGCCATAGGTGGCACCTGGTCACTGAGCTGGAGGTCATGGCTTTGTCCGAGAATGTCATTGCTTCCCGACGCTGCTGCCAGGGAAGCTCTCTTTAAAATAGAGCCAAAGTTAGGGTGACTTCAATACCTGAAGGCTTTGAGATCTTCCAGCCAGGAGAAAAATGCCCTCACAAAGCCTGAGGGAGGCTGAGAAGGCCTCAAAAATCTTTGACAGAAAAATGGAGGCCACTCTCTGTGGGGTCTTTAGAACTCCTCTTCTGAGGGGATAACTATATATTTAACCAGAGATACTATGCAGCATCAACCTTTGGTATCTCAGTATTCCAGACTTTTGGTTCCTAAATCCTACAGAACATAAGATCATTTCTGTTAATGTGCTTGCTCTTGTCTGGCTTATCCCATTCATCCCCAATTACTTCCTCAAAGGAGCAGTATAGGAGAATCACAGCCTCAGGGGAGGATTTTGAGGGGAGAAATTTGCTCAGAGGCTTACTCTTGGAATTGGCCTTCAATTTCTCAGGGGGAAAAAGCTTCGCTGAATCTCTCCCTGGTCCTGATAGGAGACAGAGCCCAACAATTCACCCTTCTCTACGGAGGAGGGGAAGGAAGAGGAATCAGAGGACTCACACCTCCTAAATCTTCTACACCTTTTCTTCCCCTTTTCACACTTTGATTTATTAGCTTTTTTAGCTTGCTTTGCGAGCTTACAAGCTCTGTCACAGCTTTGGTGAGGCCTTTTGCAGCTAGCCTTGCTAAGAGCCTGAAATTCTTTCCTGAGAGCTCTTTTTGAGTCCTTGCCTGCTGGGTCCGATTCCGTCATGGAAGTGGGAGGGGAACCTTTTCCAAAGCCCTCCTGGCCAAACTGGAAAGGATAGAGTATGCTTCTGAGCTCTGCTTTTCTCAGGGTGCTCTAGACCAATTTTAGGATGGGGTACACTGCAGGTCTACCTTCTGGTCCCCAGGGGTCCCTGGGACTGCCCAGAGTTGATTGAGATCCTCCTCATCCTTGGAGTTCTTCCCTGCTCTGCCCATAAACTCCTCGTCCATTTTTCTCCATGTCGGAGCTGCAGATGCTCAGGTGGGTAGAGGCTGGGTACAATTCACCATCTGCTGAGCTTGCAGTTTCACAGATGCAGCACCATTTGGATTTAATTTTTTACTTTTTAGACTGCTCTACCATACCTGGAAACTGCAGAGGAGCCAGTATGGAGCAATGCAGCTGATGTTCCAGGGTGTTCCAACATCTGGCTAAAAATGGCCTGGGGGAGTAGGGGCAGGGAGGAAGACTACTGCTCACTACTGCCCCAAATTTTGACAAAAAAAAAAATCCCCTTTAGGCAGATGTGAAGGCAGGAGCTGTAAAAACCGCCATCCACACGCTGCCACAGAGGAACAGAAACTAGAAGCAAGCAGGAATCAAGTGGGGTGGCCTGACCATGAGATTCTAAAACTATGATCCACCTCCATGAACTGCAGAGAGGATTGCATCCCAGATGTCAAGAATTGTGGACTGCAGGGAAAAAAAATTCAAATCTTTACTGAAATAAGCTGATCAATAACTATCCAAAGGAGATATTTAATAATCATGAGATAAAGTCATCAAGTAGAGTTTCTAAGGTTTTTCTTTAAAACATTTTTATCACATCTCTATAAGTCATCATGTATGTGGTTCTGAGATCCTCATACATGATCCATGCAATTACATTTGATTATCTCACCTGCTACTAATTAATCTCTGCCAATACTGCATTAAAACACTAAAATCCCCTAAGCAGCTTCAAACATTCTTCAAGTAATAACTTGTGACCCTTTAGTACTAGAATTATACACATACTAGAAAGTGAAAAATCCTAGCTCTTCCATTCCTGTAGAAGCACCCATCAATATCTGGAGATATTAAACCTCAAAAATGCAATATTATTATGCATGGAAAAATACTATTTTAAATAATTTATAGTATCTAAACTTATTAGTTCTATTATTCCCTCCCTCTGTGACTTGTACAGTTAGATTCATGTAATAAATCAGGATGAATAAAAGGTGGCAAAAGAATAAATAGTATCAAGAGTAAAAAAAATTAGGCATTTTAAAAAAAATTTTCTGCAAACTATTTGGCAGATAGAAGAAATACAGGATGTAGTGTGAATGCCTTTTAGGCACTCATTGAGATGACATGTATGGCTTTGGCACTTCTGCACCCCATGAGTTCACGATTGCACAAGTTTTATCTACATATACATCCTTTTTAAAGCACTCTGAACACTTTATGACCTCACAATACAGTAATTATAAAACAGACTCACCAGGAAAATGAGGTATGATTTCACCATTTAGTATGTAAGCAACTCCAACTTTGATTTCTGGAAATGCATCCAAGATATCCAATTTCATAACAGCCAATCTATTTTTTTTTTAAACAGGAAAAAACAAAAACAAGCCCTTTCTCTGTTAATGACATTTTATAAACTAAGTTACTGGGCTAAAACTTAACTACATTTCTTTCCACTTGTCACATGAAATATTAAGCTCCAAAGCAACGATGAATCAAATGAGGAATAATTTTTTGTATGTTTAATAACGGAAGTTGTTGTTTCTATTGTTTTTTCATTGTTTTAAAACAAAGTCCATGCCAATAAAGTAAGATACAAGCAAGACAGCTGTTGGATTGATACAAAATCTATTGAAATCAATGGGAGTCTCTGGACCAGATCCTGAATTATGCCCTATTTCACACAAATATGATAAGATCACAATTCAAGGGACAGACTTTCCCCCTCTTAAACAGAATGAATGGTCTACAGCTTTAATGGAACAATTACAGTGGATGAGAAGCTGGATATCAGAAGTGTGCCCTTGTTGCCAAGAAGGCTAACTGCACATTGGGCTGCATTAGTGGGAGCACTGCCAGTAGATCGAGGGAACTGATTATTCCTCTCTAATTAGCACTGGTGAGGCCACATCTGAAGTATTGCATCCAGTTTTGGGCCCCCCACTACAGAAAGGATGTGGACAAATTGCAGAGAGTCGAGCAGAGGGCATAGGGGGTTGGGGAACATGACTTATGAGGAGAGGCCGAGAGAACTGGGCTTATTTAGTCTGAAGAAGAGAAGAGTGAGGGGGAGGATTTGATAGCAGCCTTCAACTACCTGAAGGGGGGTTCCAAAGAGGGTGGAGCTAGGCTGTTCTCAGTGGTGGCAGATAACAGTACAAGGAGCCATGGTCTCAAGTTGCAGTGGGAAAGGTCTAGGTTGGATATTAGGAAAAATGATTTCACTAGGAGGGTGGCAAAGCACTGGAATGGGTTACCTAGGGAGGTGGTGGCATCTCCATCCTTAGAAGTCCTTGACAAAGCCCAGGCTGGGATGATTTAGAAGGAGGTTGAACCAGGTGACCTCCAGAGGTCTCTTCCAACCCTAACCTTCTATGATTCTAATTACTTAGGTTGCTTTGTTTACTATTTGACTTTTAACAGTCACATTAACATTTCTCATAGAAAGCAATAGGACAATTACATAGATTTCTCACAGCATTTCTTTTCATCTCATTCAAAGGAGCCAAGAAGCATAGAACAATATATTTTATGATCACTTCCATATTTTTTTTATTTTAAATGTGTGATTGACAAATTGGGAGTTAATCTAGTACACTAATTAAAAAGGTCCACAAAAAACTTAGCTCAGTCATTTGATGTATAACTAAGTAACAAATATGTGGTGACAGCATTAACTAATTTTGGACAAATTTAGTTCAAATGAGATAAAGCAATCTTGAGGTGTGTCTAATGAATGGCTTCTAATGTATTTGTTCAGCATGCTGTTATACGAACAGAGTTGAAATTAAACATTAAAAGCACTGTTCAAACACGTAACTAGATGCACAGATAACCAAAACTGGGCAACTTTTAAAATGTTACTTGTCCAAAAGCAGGCAAGGACAAAGAAAATGAATGGGAAATTTTAAATAAAGATTTACATCTACGCTGCTCCATCTGTTATGCTAGACCAGGGATCGGCAACCTTTCAGAAGTGATGTGCCAAGTCTTCATTTATTCACTCTAATTTAAGGTTTCGCGTGCCAGTAATGCATTTTAACATTTTTATATGGTCTATTTCTATAAGTCTATAATATATAACTAAACTATTGTATGTGAAGTAAATAAGGTTTTAAAAATGTTTAAGAAACATCATGAAAATTAAATTAAAATGCAGAGCCCCTCGGACTGGTGGCCAGGACCCGGGCAGCGTGACTCCCACTGAAAATCAGCTTGCATGGCACCTTCGGCAAGCATGCCATAGGTTGTCTACCCCTGTACTAGGAGTTTCATCTGAGCTTTATTTCACTGCTACTTGATTTTAATAAAAAATTTCTCAGAGGTAATTTGCAGAGTTTTAAATTGAAAGTTTTGTATTGATTTAAATCTACTCCTTGGTATCTAGTACCACTGGTTATTATATACTAAGGCTCCCCAGCTCTAGAATCATGAAGTGCCCTCAGATGCTTTAAAAAAAAAAAAAAAAAAAAAAAAAAAAAA
>NC_133771.1:146584944-146606663 GCF_003597395.2 Chelonoidis abingdonii
ATCAACAGAACTGTTCTGCTGACTCACTCTAGCAGCCAGACCAGGAGGACCTTCAGCACTGGGTTTTGTGTGTCTTAGAAGTCAGAACTGGGGAGAGAGACAGGAGTCCTGTAGGGAGCTGTAAAAAAAACCCCAAACCAACCAACCAACCAAGAAGCAGCTAAGAAGTCTGTTTGCTGCTATTTAAGTTAAAAGTAAAGCAAATCCCTGGAACGGGGTAAATTTTGACCCTATCCAGGCTATATGTGGGTCCATCTGTCCTGTGTTAGGAGCAATGTGGGAATGCCACTTACTTAAAGGCCTTTTGCCAGATCCTTAACTAGTGTAAATCAGCATCACTTCACTGCCAGATCCTTAACTAGTGTAAATCAGCATCACTTCACTGCCTTCAATGGGGCTACTCTTTGTAGCTAGGGATCTGGCCGATAATTTTGAAGCTTTGACACATAGGAATTGCGTCATTGACTTCAGTGGGACTATTCACAGGCCCTTATAATGCAGACATTAGATGGTTATTTTTATGATTATCATTATGAGATGATGATTAGCAGTTTGATTCCAATAGGAGACTCTACTATCTTTGCTATATACATACCAGTTTTCCTTTCGAATAACCAACAATAAAACTCTTCAACTCAAATACTAAAGGATATTGGGGGGGGGGGGGTTTGTTGTTGTTTTTTTTTTAACGTAAGAATGCTAATTAAGCAAACCATTTTCTCAACATGACATTTTCATTCAACTATATCAGTGGTCCCCAACCTTTTTGGCTGGCGGGTGCCAGCCGAAGGACCACTGTGGCGGTGAGGCACCCGTCGAAATGCCGATGCCTCTCGATGACGTCGCTTGCCGTCAACAAGTGACGTCATGAGAGGCGTCCCCACAGAAATTCGGGAGCGACACCTCTCGATGACGTCACTTGTCTGTGACAAGTGTCGTTATTGAGAGGTGTCCCCGCAGAAATGACGCTGCGGCATTTCAACGGGTGCTCTCCCAGGGGCCAGGACGAGGGCGTATTAAGATGCCCCGGCAGGCGCCAGGGCACCCGCGGGCACCGCGTTGGGGACCCCTGAGCTATGTAATGCCTAGCCTATTTCTTCATAACAATGTTACGAAGCTTAACGAAGCCTGAGATACTTGGCAATCAGACTGCCAGTGCTGCAAATTCAGCTGAGGATCAAAAAGGCAAGCTGTTTTTGGTGCAGAATCTTTACTCTTGATGGCTTGCCTTTTTATAACTTGACCTTCATTACAATTTTGCTGCTGGTGCATGTGATAGAATAAAATTCATCTACCTCTGTCAGCATTAACGGTTCTGCAGAACTAAAAAATATGCAACAACTTTATAAAATAAGCACAGATGGATCACTGCGCCCAGGCAGCAGATTTGTTAACTGAGGAGGTTACTTTTCAGAGTATAGCAGTATTTTAAGGCAAGAAATGCCACTAAGTCTCATGCAGAATCTGACACGGGGATAGTTTTATACAGGCCACAATATGCCCTTAGCTTTAAGGAGTATTACTGGCTAAACCTATGAAACACATCCAGTTATTTTCCCACTTGTTGATCATATGAGTAATGCTTACATTATCTTGTTCTGTGGGAAAGGCACCGATTCCAACTCTAGTTGTATATACTTTTACAACTCCATATACTTCCCCAACATTCTGAGGCGGCATGCCCAAACCTGTGCAAACGCCTCCAACTGTACAATTCGAAGAGGTCACAAAAGGATACGTCCCTAATTAAAACAAAAAATAAATACATTAGAGGAGAACTGAAAAGTGCTGCCATACTTTCTGAGAAAGAAAAACACACTGGTCCTTAAATTATTTTTAAAAGTTAGTTAACCATATATACGGTAATGTCACACCTATTGGGAAGAGCTCATTGGTGGATTTTGTAAAGCTATGAAGAACACCAAAATGAATACAGTTTGCAGTTAGGTTCTCTTTTTCATATTTAATGAATTCCTAATTTTCTTCTGTGCAATGTGCATTCCTGTCCCCTCTGAAACCAACAGGAGATTTATCCTGCCATCAATTAGCACAGGATCAAGCCCAAAGAGTGAAGCAACTTTCAAGGGACATGCAAGCCACAAATTGGCATGAGTCACCTGAAAGTACTGTGTGTCTATTACATAGTACATTCACTCACAGCAATAAATAAATAAATAAATGAGGATTTTGAAAGGAGATTGAAGGAATGTCTACATTGCACACCACTGGCATGAGCATACATGTAACTACAAACTGCAGTGTTCACATTGTGGTATGTAGCTACATATGGCCATTGTGAAAGTAGAATGAATTATACTGTAAAAATAAGAATGGATTAGAGAAATGTTATATGCACCTTTAAGCAGAAATAAGAAATGATGAAATACAGGTGACAGGAAAAGAAACATTAGGCATAAATAACGATGCTAATGGTGAAACATTAACAGAAGATCGGTAATAGTAAGAAAATAAGATATGCATGCCTAGCCCGGGTAAACTTATCAGATTCTGGTTCCTTTGTTATCATGTTAAGTTCTCGCCCTTTTAGCTGTATAGATAAGATAATTTGTGTCTTGCCTGGTGCTCACATTATCTTGGTGTTATTAGCACAGCACTCTGCTAATAACACAGAGTAGTCTGACAAACTGTGAGTCCCGAGTCTAACTTTGACACCATGAAAGGGTCTGGTGGGGAGTAGGTAGTGGGGAAAGGTTCTGACAGTTCCCCACTGCTGGAACCTCTCCTCACCACAGAGAGCTGCTGGAGCCTTTCCACACTGAGTCTTTCCCTGCGGTAGTGGGCAGAGAGACACTACCTGCTAAAAGGATAAATGGACACAAATCAGATATCAGGAATGGCAATATACAAAAACCTGTAGGAGAGCACTTCAACCTCTCTGGCCACACTATAGCAGACCTTAAGGTGGCTATCCTGCAGCAAAAAAACTTCAGGACCAGACTGCAAAGAGAAACTCCTGAGCTTCAGTTCATTTGCAAATTTGACACCATCAGCTCTGGACTAAACAAAGACTGTGAATGGCTTGCCAATTACAGAACCAGTTTCTCCTCCCTTGGTTTTCACACCTCTACTGCTAGAACAGGGCCCCATCCTCCCTGATTGAACTAACCTCGTTATCTCTAGCTTGCTTGCTAGCATATATATACCTGCCCCTGGAAATTTCCACTACCTGCGTCTGACGAAGTGGGTATTCACCCACGAAAGCTCACGCTCCAAAACCTCTGTTAGTCTATAAGGTGCCACAGGATTCTCTGCTGCTTTCACAGATCCAGACTAACACGGCTACCCCTCTGATACCTGCTATGGAGTGGCACTGCTTGGGTGCCTAGAGAACTGTGTTGGATACATACCCTAAGGATTCAGGGGTGTCTTCAATCTTCTTGCCTAAACAATGTCTCACTGTCTACACTACTATTTATACCTGTGTTATCACGGTGTGCAGTATATGTACTCTCCATGTCACTGTAAGGAGATGCAGCACAGATGTACACCCTGAGAAAACACTAACATCCAGGAAAATACAGTATTTGCTATCTCAAATGTAGAGGTATAGCACGGAGAAAGTAGTTCTCTCAGGCAGGTAGTTCATAAGCCATGTAGGTAAAACACACTATCTTTATTTTAAGAAGCTCACAAAAGCCTGTAATATTGCATACTTTGAAGTATTTTAGTAATTTACTCTAAAAATATCTTTTCATACTGTAAAATAAAATGTGTATAGAAAGAACATCACCGCTAGCTAGCTCAGTTCTTTTCACAAAGTATTTTCACAGCTCTGCTCCACAACTGTGAGCTATGAAATATGACTTTTATAAATGCTAAGAAAAGCACATAGCAGTCCTGTTAAAAAGCTGAGTAAATTACTATGTGCAAAGTAACTTGTTAATTGCATTGACTGGTTTAGCCAACTATCACACCAACACCATTCAATAAGTTTTTCTTAAAAATCAAATCAAGGGCCAAATCCTGACCTCATGTGTGCATACTTTTACTGACTTCCAAAAAGCTTTAGAAGAATTTCCTAAATTTAGTTAACACCTCTTTTTTCTAAGACCCAAAACTCAAAGAGTAGTTTGATATTTTTGGAGGGGAAAATTTTAGTGTGGAGTCAAAATCTGACTTAAAATAGGAAGTCTAGTGCTTCCTCATAATACAAACACACATTTTCCACAAGAGAACCTATGCATGGCATAGCCACTAGACATTTTCCTTTCATGGCACATACATGCCACCTTGTTTCTCAGAAAAAGTTATACCTACCAAAATCAATGTCCAGTAATGCTGCATTTGCACCTTCTACTAAGATTTTCTTTGGTGGTCCATGTAGAGCCTCATGTATGAAATAAACACCATCCCTCACCATTGGTTTAATCCTTTCTATGTAGCCCTAAATAATACAAAAGGCTTTTTAAAGATTGGGTTTAATTAGTAAGTTATAAACCAGAATGATTAGGTGTACAATATACTCTAGTTATACGTTTCATTATGATAAAGCCAGCCAGAGGCCTCATGAGTACTGCTCTACCATATAAGTAATCAGGTTAGATTTTCAGTCCAACTGATACTGCCCATACTGACAACCCACTCTTTCCTTTGACATAGAGGAAATAAAGAAGTGGAGGATACACATTCAGAAATAATCCTTCCTAGACAATTCTTGAAAGATACTGGGCTTCCCTGAGGTGCTGGTCATCACCCAGTTCTATTTGATCAGAAAGATGTGAGGGGCACTGTGTGCTGGTAATGGGGGCAGAAGGCAAAGATCACAGATATGAGGATCTCTTCCTGAAAGGACAAAAAAAGCAAGCAAAAAATGAAAATCTAACCCACAATTTCTTAACACAGCATTTTGAATATTTTACACATACAAATCTGAAGACCAAATTAATACTCAAACATGAAGCTTAAAAGAAAACATTTTTATTGCATTCAGCATCTTATTTGCAAGTGTTAAAGACTTCTCACAAAAGCCAGTTCTCTAAAATTCCATTAGTGACAATCTGGAGCCAATGGCCTAATGTCTCTTTATATTTATGCTAATGGAGAGAAGGGTTGTCTTACTCTTACCTATAGGAACTAAGCATTTTGTAACATGCAGATTAGTACTGAGCATACATCCTGTCCCCCATGAGTATGAATAGACACTGTCCCGTACTAATGATTTGATTTACATGGAGCACACAGCTTTACTCTTTCAACTTTTTAGTATACCACTGTAAAAAGCATGGTAAATACAAGTCATTTCCCCTCAGGCACTGTGATGTTTTTATGTCTCCACTCCACACAGTAAACTGTTGATCTATTGGCTCCGCCCCTCAAATTTAGTGCATATGTAAGTATAATAAAAGGATTAAAAAACCTTCAACACGTAACTGATTCTCCATCAACAGGGCTCATAGAATTCCACAGATACAAAAGTTACATAGTTTTACAGATAACTGGAAGGGAAGAACTCCAAATGCTCCACTCTTCAACTCTTCTGTGTGTCAGGAAACTGGGTCCAATTATAACCAATAAACTGCTAAAAGGGTAACTTTTTCTAGTGGATGTTTGGTAATAAAATCTTTGCTCAAGTCTCTTTAGAATTCTAACAATTAACTGCAGTCTTCAGGCTTACATAGCTCTTAGTTCTCTCCCTGTTCTTCATCATAACAAAGTTGCTTTAAAAACCCCTAATTTTAATCTTACTTTTTTGGCTGATATATGTGAAGAAACACGAGGTGACACTTGTGTTCTAAGCACCCAATTCCTTTTTAATTTATAATAATCTTCCTGAAGCAGAATGTTCCAACAGAGCACAAAGTAAGACTGACAGTCTTCTTAAAATAAGAACTAGAAACCTATTTAACGATTGCTATTTTATCAGACATATGTGGGTTATTTATCAAAATAAAAACTCACAAAAACGTTTGATGATTTGCATTCTAGGGATTCACAATAAGAGCACATACAATTAAATAATTTGTTGTAACATAGAAATAATTTTACCTTGAGTTTTTTCAATTCCCCTTCAAGATCTATCTCTAAGGTTGGATATATAGCTTTGTACTGATTAGCTAACACTTTGAACCTGAAAGGCAAAAACAATTCTTCAATAATTTTGCTCAGCAATATTAAGATTTTATTTGCCACCTTTTGATATAAAGTTACTTTGTGATTACACAATTAAAAGAAAATTCAGATAGATGCATCCAGTTAAGACTTTTTGGAATATAAATTAAATTAGATATTTATCTGGAACATGCCAAAATATACCATTAATATAATTATACTATTAGTCTAAAAAGTTATGCTTGAAAGGTTACATTTCAAATATAAAACTAGAATTACCTCTCCGAAAATTCACCGAAATCTGAAACAAGATCACACATTCTGAGCCCACTTCGAGCTGCTTTTGAAGAATACACTGGACCAATCCCTTTTTTGGTCGTTCCCAAGCTTTCAAAAAAGTAAAAGTCATACATGTTACTCTCAAAGTTAGAAAATGAAAAGCTAATTTTAAAAGCAAACCAAGTTTTGACTAACAACATCTAACTTTGACCTCTGACCATTTTTTCTTAATGCTTAACTTAAAAATTTTAAATTTATGTGTGTTAAATATTTTTATATTTAAGAATTTAAAAGGAGTTTCATAACATTAAATCCTGTTTGTGAACATAATGTTTACATCTTTCATATATTTTAAGTGTTAATGTTTTTAAAAAAGCCAATATTCTGCTTTTTTCCCCCCTGCTTCACTGAAATTTCTTTTGTATAAATCCTGACAGGTTAATTTCCTCTCTAACTGCATGCGCAAGAAACTGATTTTGATGACCCTTTGATGATGTGAACTGAAATTAGCCAGGTACCAGATCATTTCCGAGATAGGTTTTATTTATCCAGAAGACAAAAACTTTCTCTTGAGAAAGAAAGATGGAGGAAGGCCTTGGGCACTGAAGTGACAAAAGACACAGGACTAATTTAAAATATGTATGTGAAATCTTTCAATAAAACACTAGACTCCACATAGGAACAAGAAGAACAGGAACTTTGCTCAGTATCAGAAGAGGACATTCATAGACGGAAGGTTCTAATTAGATTTGCAGAACCGCTAGCATATGAAAAATTAAGCAACTACTCTAAAACAAGAAGGTATCTAAACTGTTTCTCCTGAAACAATGTAGAACTGACACTAGCCTTCTTTAATCTGGAAACAGAGAACTACCGATGCCAGTGACATCACAAAATACAATTATTTGTCTCCACTGCTTTCAGAGAGGAAGTACAACTGAAAAACCTAGACCTGATTAGAAGAATGAGAAACAAGCTAATAAAATGGTAGTCTGCATGGCACTCGTCGCAGTTCTAGATCAAACAGATGGAACATTGTATTGAGAGACTGCAAAGCAATTTTATTCTCCATTTCCAATTAGAAAATAAAATAAGGCTTCAAAGAATCTAATCTTCTATTAAGTATATTGATATCTACTGATGAAAAACTATATTATTCCAAATTAATTAATTATTCATTGGTTGTACAAGACTTGAATTTTGGCAAAAACTGATGACTTTAGCAAGGATTCATCCTAATTTTTAATTCTAATGTCATGACATGTTTCACCAAAACAATTTTTTTTTTAAGTTTTAAAGGCATTTCTGAGAGGCATCATAGGAAAGCTCACCTAAAATAGGCTTAAAACCTGTGTCTAACCCATCCTAATTGGGTTAATACACAGCCACAATATACAGCCTTCTGAGGCATCATCCAGTGTTAACTGGATAGGGACATTAATGTTTAGGCTTCTAAATTCACACCAGTATTACTTTTGTGTACCCAGAAGTGCCTGAAAAACAAATGTTCAAGCCACTGAAAGTTTGCAATGTAAATTTAAGGCAGGACAAAACAAGTGAAACCAGTAAAAAGATCAAGGATGAGTTTGGAGTGAGAAATAGGGGAAAGGGAGCACAAAGTTACATAATACCATGTTATATTTGTATATAGACAAGATGTAACATGTGCCTTTTGCTTATCGGTATTAATACTCTTATTCCAAATTAAATAAAGCTTAAGTGAATTTTTAGGGAGAGCAGACTTGAGTGAAAGGAGGATATGTAAAAAGGGGAGAGGACAGAGTGGGTGGAGAGGGAAAGAAACTGGAGGCTGGCAGACATGATAGGGCCAGGAAGATGAATGGTTCATACGAAGCCATTGCATTTTCTGATAGAAAACGGTTCTGGGATGTCTAGTGTTGGACCCAGTACAGGATGCAGGAGAGGCAGAGGAGATTTTTGGAGCTCTGTCCCCGGAAAGCCCTGTGGAGAAGACAGCAGTTGTTGTTAGATGTTGCTGGGACTGTGTGTCCACATGCTGATTGTGGTAGGAAAAAGGTGACCAGGCTACTGTTTTATTTATCCCACAAAAACTATGGGATTTGTTTTTTGGTGGGCACTCATTGGAGTTGAAATGGGAGGAGGAATGGTGGAGAGTGGAAGAAGACCGAAAAGAAAGAGTAGGAAGGCAGAAAAAGGAAACTAAGAGAAAGAGAGGGAGATTCGGAAGCTGAGCAGATGGCAGTGGTAGCAGAGCAAAGGTGGACCAACAGCCACTGGCAAATTAGAGTGATGAGAGTGTCCAGATTTCAGAACTGAGTAAAGATATCAAAAGGCTGTAAAGTCCTTCTGGGCTCTTGGGGTGGAACAAGGAAAGCTCACAATTGCCTATACTACCATCAATTGTCATCAATATTGCTTTGGACAAAGACCTCCAAGGGTATGTACTTTTACTAAAGTGAATAGAGAAAACTTTATAGCAGTCTTAGGGAATGTCTACACTGCAGCGTGTACCTGTATGTTGGCATGCTCACGCACATGCAGACACATTAGGCAAGCCTGCCTTCAAACATACATATTGCAGAGCCAAATACACCCCATACTTTGTGTACCAGTGTCCACATTGGCAGTGCAATTAAGTATGTTTTGGGCTAGGATTCCTGGGGAAGTATCCTAGGTATCTTAGGACCTCACCACAGTCATGTTGCTTAATGAAGGTTCTCACAGACTACAATGATAAGCCTAGTACAAAAATCTATATGGAACAGAACAACACTGGAGCTGCTCTAGGAAATTGTTTGTGATGTACTGTGAGAGAACTCTTCTGTCCTTTCCAGATCCCTTTGTGGAAGCAGTTTTAGTCTGTCAACACATTTAGCCAAGGCACTTATTACTGTTTCAGTCATTTGTCAAAATGCAGACTTATCAAGACAACAGTGCATCTATCTTCTTGTGAACTTTATCAGAAGGGCTTGACATTTTTAATGGAAGCTCGGATTCTGCAAATATCTGAAGGAAGAACATAGTTCCCTGGTTATGAAAAAAATACTGTGATATTAGGAATGTACATAATACAGAGGGCATCAATCCAGTATTGTTTAATATCTGTATAGAAACCTCCTGTGTACTGGGTGAATAGTAACTGAAAATATGCATCTTGTTAGGTTGAGAGTCATGAACCATCTCCTAATTCTAATGACTGAATTATTGCTGCCAGGATCACCGTTCTGCATTTTTGCTGTTTTACATATCTGTTCTGTGCCCAGATCTAAAACTGGTCTCTATCCCTCTTTTTGGGAATTGGGAGGTATTTTGAATAGAATCTCTTTCCATTGTGTTGCACAGGAACTGGTTCTATTGCTTCTAAGCTCAGCAGTGAAGTCACTTCTTGTTGTAGTAACTGATTGTGAGGGGATCCCTGAAGAGGGATAGGGATGTGTAAGAGGGAGACCCTTGAAATTGATGATGGAACCAAAAGTTACGGTTTCCAAAACACTTTTGTCCAATGTTATATACTCCCAAGCATACTGAAACTGGTGGCATCCAAAAGGAGAGAGGGGGAATAGGATGCTGTAGCTATAAAGATGGTTGAGAGATTCGAACAAGCCATTAGAACTGTTGCTTGGAGGATATAGATGGCTGGGAAAATGTAGTTGTAGCAGATGGAGGGTTTTTTTTTTTTTTTTGAGTAAGTTGGTCTCTTGGCCAGAGGTTCAGAGGGTCTGTGACAGCAGTAGGCAACCTATGGCACACGTGCCAAAGGTGGCACACAAGCTGATTTTCAGTGGCACTCACTTGCCTGGGTCCTGACCACTGGTCCAGGGGGCTCTGCATTTTAATTTAATTTTAAATTAAGCTTCTTAAACATTTTAAAAACCTTATTTACTTTACATACAACAATAATTTAGTTATATATTATAGACTTCTAGAAAGAGACCTTCTAAAAACATTAAAATGCATTACTGGCATATGAAACCTTAAATCAGAGTGAATAAATGAAGATTCAGCACACCACTTCTGAAAGGCTGCCAATCCTTGGTCTATGATATCCTGACTATAGGGCTGGGCATGCTCTTTTAGTAGGTCTCAGAGGGCACAATCTCCTCTTATTTACAGGAGTATAAATTCTAAGGGATCTCAATGTGGCTCTCAAGTTCTTTAAAATGTATAATGAGGCATCTGTTGATACAGCAAAAGAGCTTGTCACCATCAATGGGGAGGTCTTTAATGGTACTTTGAACCTTTCTTGGAAAGCCAGACAATAGTTCCAAGATGCTCTTCTCATGACCCTTGCAGTGGATATAGACCGTGCTGCAGTATCTAAGGAGGCCTGGAATGATGATGTTGCTAGAAGCTGATCCTCTTGAATAGTGGCTTTAAACTGATTACAAATATTTTTCTGGCAAATGTTTAATAAAGGAATAAAGTCTGTTGTAATTTAAGTAATCATATTTGGCCATGAGCGCCTGATGCTTCACTATTCTGAAATATGGATGAAGCATAGGATTTGCTGCCAAAAAGATTTAGCCTCTTATGTTCCTTGCTGTATAGGATGGACTTAGAGCTATGTTGTATGCCTCTTTCACTGGTGGCCTCTACTACTGGGGAGTTCGGAGCTGGGTGAGTTTTTATCTGCTCTCTTGCAGGTGGGTGCTGCTGTAGTTGGGATATGCCAAACAGTCTTAGCGGGCTCCGTAAGAGCTTCATTCACTGGAATGGCAATTCTCATCGACGATGAGATGTGTAAGATATTTAGGCGCTTATGGTGGAACTCCTGAAAGGATTATGAAGTGTGTCAGCAATTTGCTTCATCAGATCCTGAAACTGAAATCATCTGCTATAGAAGGTAGTGGAAACATGCCAGCTTCATCAGGTGAAGAAGAGTCAGAAGAGAGGTGAAGAAGAGTCAGAAGAGATGAGGTCACCTCATCTGCCCTTGCATCTTGTTCAAAGGTCTCTTCCTCTGGCATGACTAGTAGTAAAGGGGTTTGAGAGAATGGGTCGTCCTCTGTTCCCTATGGTGGCATGAAGACGTTGTTGGCAATATAATGCCTACGGATCCCAGCAAGTCCTCAAAGGGGGGCCACAAAGCATGGATGCCTCCACCTATTTGTGTTCATGCCAAAGGGTATCATTTGAGGTCTATCCTTCTGTAAAATATCAGTGTAAGAGGGAGAGATGTATTCCAGAATAGACACGGGAACCCTGCACAGAGATCTGAAGAATCCTCTTCCATAATCAGGGTGAGGGTAAGGAGAAAGAGGAAGACTGTTCAGTTTGAAAGTTAGACAAAAGCACGCATGGTTCCCTATGTGATATAGATGTCAATGACTGAGAGGGTCTTGAGGCTAACAAACCCTCAGCACTCATTAAATAGGGGAGAGACTGGCTTCAAAGAAACTATCAAGTCCTTAGGGAACCTGAACTCTTAAGGCGCTGATGGTAACAGACTGAGAGCCTATGGAGGATGGCTTCAATACCGATGTAGTTGGCACCAAGCACTTGTCCTGGAAGTGCATCAGTTCCGATTTCCTCAGTACCATCTGCTGTCTAGCTGTCACTGTACAGCTGAGATCCTTTGGAGATTTACTCCCTACCTCCTTCTGTTTAGAGGCAGATGCAAATGAGGACTTCAGTGCCCTTGAAGTACTCGGTGTCACAGTACCACCTACCTCTTTAGCTGTCTCCAGTGACCAACATCTTGATGTTGACAGGGCACTAGCAGTACTGGTAGGTCTCTATACAGGGTATCCTCTGTCCCTGGATCTGAACCTGGACATAAGGCTTGCTCCATCATTAGATGTTTAAAACTTGATCTTCCTATTTTTTTAGGAGCTACCCTTGAAGGCTATGCAGATCTTGCACTTATGGGTATCACATAAAGAGGGGAGCCACTGGGAATGCCTGTCACTGATCAGAATAGCCTCACAGCAGGAGAGGCCCCTTTTGAATCCAGCATTCCCATGGAAAAAATACTAAAAGAGACAACTCAAGAAAGGGAAATTCTAGCACTTCTAGTTAAATATATCAAAAGAATAAAAGGATTTTTAAGAGAAAAAAAGGCAGGAAAAAAGGAAACACTAAAAGGCAAGTAACTATAAACAATGCTAAATAGGTAACAGACATGTTGCAGACTCCATCTCAGACCAAAAGCAGTTGAGAAGGAACTTAAGAGTGGTTCACTCATGCAGCCCTATATAGCCTTGGTGCAGGGCACAAGGATGTATGTGGAGCATGCACAATCGAGGTACCACTATCAAAAATCTCTGATCAAGGATGCAGGCATACCTAGGTGGAGTATGTGAGTACACAGACAAATGGGAGAGCACAAAGAAACTGAGACAATACTAATCAACATGATAGGCAGGAATCTCAGTAAACCAGCTACCTTATAGTTGTCAAGTTTTTTGTAGGTATCACAATAGATGTGAGTTTTAAAGATGGATTTGAAAAAGGACAATTAAGTGACTTTGTAAATGCTTACACAAAGCTCTTCCCATTTGCCAGGGGCAGAACAGGAGAAAATGCAAAGGTACTCATTTGAAATTTTAACAAGTGGGTAAGAAAGGCTGGCATTATTGGTAGCATGGAGGCAAAAGTCTTGACAGCACACAAGAGATGACAGGTGGGGGAGGAGGACATCATGGGCCTTTGAAGTGAGACAAGTAGTTTGTGTTTGATGAGATGAAGTGGAGCCCAGTAGAGGGATGCGAAGAGAGGAGTGAAATGGTCAAAGTAATAAGCTAAAAGTGATTTTTGAAGCAATGTTTTGAATGACTATGGGGGAGCAAGACTGAGTTTGCCAACAGTTTTCTGTTTGATTCAAATAAACACTTTTCAGAGTGTTCCATGGAACGCAGCTGATTCCATCAATACTTTTGATGGAAACCAGGTAGGCTAGCTAGCCAGCCTGATTGTTTAGTTCTCTACCCACCCAGTAGGTATATTGTTGGTCATTACCAATCCAGACTAGATTCAAACCAGCAGTCTTGAAACAAAAGGTTACTTTCTGTTAGCACTGAGACTGGATCTCTCAGGGATAGATAACAATACTGTCTTCAGCCTCAGGACACAGAAAATCTGACCCCTACATATATTGTATTTTATTACTCACTTAACTAAAATGGTGAGAATTTGACAAGCTTTGTTTCACCATCAGCTTTAACAAGCTTGAAGCATTACATGACTGGTGTGAGATTTCCACAATATACATCACCAGAATGATACAAAATAGAGTTAAAGAACTTAATATTCAGATTTCTTCTTTGTAAATTAAAAAGGAAAATTAAAGAAATGAAGAGTACAAACTACATATTAGTTTGAGTGCAGATTAACATGGGGAAAATAATCATTTACTGGTTAGGTAACAAACCAGTCTACTGAAGTGTTTTAAGTTTGCTATAGAGAGGTTCTCTCACAGCTAGCTGAGGATAAACAGTGCTTCTATTACAAATGTCATCATGCAGTGACTTGTAAGTGGGCCGTAAAAAATTGTTCTTAGCTAAAAGTTGGCATGCAGACATCATGAAAAAAAAAAATTCTTAGTTTGCTTTTTAATTCTTAAATGAATTGGAAATGAGACCTAGCTAGCACTGGACAAAGACAAGCATGTCGTTTTCAGCATGACCATGGGCAAAAGTAACTGAAAGCTATTACCATCCAGTAGTGGCTTATGTGCAGTGAGAGTGTCTCAGTGCATTTCCCTGAGCACAAGTGTCCACTTCATGAAGTCAGTCATGTATGATACCTCTTACTAGCAGCAACACCAAGAGTTAATTACTCATTCGTCCATATACACAAACCTTCCATAGCCTGGCTGAAATATATTGGCACCTTAGAAATTCACATATGTTTATTTTCATTTGCAGATATATGTTATGTTGTTCATTCAGCCAGCTGCTTCCATCCATGATTAGGTTGTAAGTTTTAAAATTCATAAAAAAAGCTCAAATAGAACAGAGATAGCAGGTGGCATATAATACACAGCATGAACATTCATGTTTCATGTGCACTTCTGAACAAGGCAAAATTAGTCAACGTTACTTCAGTTCTGCCGGTCTTCATAGTATCTCAGATTTTTCAGCCCTTGAGACAACAGTACTGAAAGATATGTCTCTTCCTAACGAGCCAGTTTAAGTTCTAGGAAGTGTCAGCTGATTTGTCCCTTTCTGTACCAAAAATATTGTGGTATGACCATACTTTAAGAGTATGATCCTATTATTTGTCATTGATGGGACACTTATGTTAAGATAGGTCTAAAAATGAACCCCGGAATACTTCATGCTACTTTATCATTATTTTATTGTCATTAGGGTTTGTCAAGCTTTGAACACTGGATTTTTTTGTTTTAAACTTCATACTCCAATATTTTAAAACACACAAGAAAATTACATACTTCTTTCCTGCTTGCTCTTGTCTTTGTTGTTCTTGAATGCCATCAGCAGCCTGATGAAAGTCAAATACTAAGGAAATAAAAGAAAAACCCTTAAAATGCAAATTTGGACAAGACTACACGTGCAACAATTTGAAACTGAAATTAATGATATACCCATGATTTTTTCTCTATTTCTTTTGAGTGCAGATTAACATGGGGAAAATAATCCTATATTGGTTAGGTAACATAAGCCATTCTATTAAAGTGTTTTATGTTTGTTATCAGAGAGGGTCTCTCACAGCTAGCTAAGGATCAACAGTGCTTTTTTCCCCCTATATTGAGAACAAAACGGTGAACTCCAAATAAGAGGCATCCTGTAAAGTTTGGAGCTCTCTTCCTTTTTGTAAGTTACATGTTCTATTTTGAAAGGTCTTCAATATAAAAAAAAAAAAAAAAAAAAAAAAAAAAAGCAAGCTTCTGTAGCATCTAACAAGTCTGAAATTCTTTTAGTGTTCTAATTGCCAAATACTGTACCACAAAGCTGCATATGCTTTAAAAAGACTTTCAGAGAGTAATTAGCATTCTTTCCAATTTTATACTGGCCTGAAGGACGAGGGAAAATACACATACAACCCAATAAGCCCAGCAAAAGAGATTTAGTGACAAGTTATATCGCCAAAAAACAAGTGAGACATTTTAACTAGGGCTGTCAAGCAATTAAAAAAATTAATCATGATTAAATCATGCTCTGTTAAATAATAGAATACTATTTATTTTAAATATTTTTGAATATTTACTACATATTCAAATATATTTTAATTACAACGCAGAATACAAAGTGTACAGTGCTTACTTTATATTGTTTTTACAGTGCAAATATTTGCAATAAAAAATTATTTTTCAATTCACCTCATAAAAAGTACTGTAGTGCAATCTCTTAAGCATGAAAGTTGAAGTTACAAATGTCAAATCATGTACAAAAGAAACTGCATTCAAAAATAAACCAGTGTAAAACTTTAGAGCCTACAAGTCCACTTAGTCCTACTTTTTGGTCAGCCAATCAGACAAACAAGGTTGTTTACAATTTGAAGGAGATAATGGTACCTGCTTCTTGTTTACAATGTCACCTGAAAGTGAGAACAGGCATTCGCATGGCACTGTTGTAGCTGGTGTCGCAAGATATTTACATGCCAGATGCACTAAAGATTCATATGTCCCTTCATGCTTCAACCACCATTCCAGAAGGCATGCTTCTGTGCTGTTGATGGGTTCTGCTTGATAACAATCCAAAGCAGTGTGGACTGATTCATGTTCATTTTCCTCATCTGAGTCTAATGCCACCAGTAGAAGTTGGATTTTCTTTTTTGGTAGTTCTGTAGTTTCTGCATCAGAGTGTTGCTCTTTTAAGACTTCTAAAAGTATGCTCCACACCTTGTCCCTCTCAGATTATGGACGGCACTTCAGATTCTTAAACCTTGGGTCAAATGCTGTAGCTATATTTAGAAATCTCACATTGGTACCTTCTTTGCATTTTGTCAAATCTGCCATGAAAGTGTTCTTAAAATTAACATGTACTGGGTCATCATCCAAGACTGCTATAACATGAAATATATGCAGAATCCGGGTAAAACAGAGCAGGAGACATACAATTCTCTCCCCAAGGAGTACAGTCACAAATGTAATTGACTGATTACTTTTTCAACAAGCATCATCAGCTTGGAAGCATGTCCTCTGGAATGATGGCCAAAGCATAGAAGGGATATACAAATCTTTAGCATATCTGGCATGTAAATATCTTGCACTGTCGGCTACAACAGTGCCATGAGTGTACCTATTCTCACTTTCAGGTGACATTATAAATAAGAAGTGGGCAGCATTATCTCTCATAAACATAAACGAACAAGTTTGTCTTAGCGATTGGCTGAACAAGAAGTAGGACTGAGTGGACTTGTAGGCTCTACAGTTTTACACTGTTTTGTTTCTGAGTGCAGTTATGTACTCAAAAAACACCTGCGTTTGTAAGTTACACTTTCACGATAAAGAGATTGCACTACAGTACTTGTATGAGGTGAACTGAAAAATACTATTTATTTTTTCATTTTTACAGTGCTTATATTTGTAAAAAATTTAAAAAGTGTGTGCGGTACACTTTGTATTGTGTTGTAATTGAAATACATATTGAAAATGTAGAAAAACATCCAAAAATATTTAATAAATTTCAAATGCTATTCTATTATAAGTGCAATTAATCATGATTAATTTTTTAAAATTTATTTAGTTAATGGTGTAAGTTAAGAGCGATTGACAGCCCTAATTTTAAGCTTGTTTTAACTCATTGTGGGGAGAGCTCAAACTGCATAAACTATCTACCAGGAAGACATTTATCAACAGAAAAATGACTGAAGAGGGGGGGAATTTTGGACTAGTAAAGCCATCCCAATAAAGATGAAGAATGTAGAAGAGTTTTACACAGTTCAACTGCAAATGTTTGGGAATAATACATTACTCCTAAAACAAAGAAAGAGAGCTTACTGAAAACACTGCTCATGCTAAGCCTTTCACATTTGCTTTGTATCTTGTTAAACAAAACAAAAAAAATAAGGTGGGCGGAAACTCATGCCAAATATAATTAAGGTACAGCACTGCAGGAGACTACCGGTCACCTGATATCACTGTGTAAGTTTATTTTTCTTAAAAACAATAAATTCCTGAAGTCCAGTAATGATTGCATTGGACCTGAAATCATCTACTAAATGCACACACAGGAAGGATAACAAAAAAACAGTCTCAGCTTTAATGAGTACTCTAGTCTTTCTGCAACACAAATTGCTTTTTTGGTATTCCTACCTCTTCCCCATAGTTTAAAAATGATCAAACTCCTTAGATTACCCCAAACAGTTAGAACCATTTTATTTTAAAGAAAATTATTTAGATTGGTTAAACTGCTTATACCACATTAAGGCATTATAATATTTTAAATTACAATACACAGAACATGGGTGGAGGGATACAAGAGTCAGAAGGCTGGTCAATGGGTGAAAAGGTACCTATTACAGAGGAATCATCTAACACCTCCTGTCAACATTTTAACTATCCATACTGTGCAAGTCCCTTTCCTGCAAGCTGGGCATAAGCTTTTACCAGAAGTCAACTAAAACTTATAGAAAAGTACACCTAGCTTTATGTTTTGTCTTTTAAACACTAACTCAACAGGGCTTTATGTCTCCAGGACAGCCACGGAATATGGCTAGTCTGATCTCCAGCTACAGGCTAGCAGGACAACTCAGAGGCCATGTATCAACGATCATGAGGCAAATCTACTGTGCAAGCAAACCTCCAGGCTGATTCCATTCAGAAAAGTTCAAAACATCCACACTAAGCAGACCAATTACTGATAATGGTAGTCAGCAACTGGTCTTTCTGAACTAGGATCGTGTCTACACAGGGGAAGTTAACTGGCACAGCTATTCCAGAATAACTCCCCGTGTAGACATTATTCTGGAATAAAAGTGATTTTATTCATTCCAGAATGATTACTCTGCTTTGTGAGCAGAGTAGTCACTTTTTATCCAGACTACTGTCTGCACAGGAAGTATTCCAGCGTTTCTGTTGTGGAATAACTTATTCTGCAATAGCTATGACTGTCAAGTTCTCTATGTAGACAGTGCCTAGGTCTCAATCACATTTTCTTTTACATTAGTGAAACTTTTCAGTTCTTCTCCAGAGACACCCGTTGCTGTGGAGTATCAACACCTGGGGCATGGCTACACTTGCAAATGTAGAGCGCTGGAAGTTAAACCAGCCCTCGGAGAGAAGAGTAGGGAAAGCGCTGCAGTGTGTCCACACTGTCAGATTCAAGCGCACTGGCGTGACCACATTAGCAGCTCTTGCAATGCCACAGAGAGCAGTGCATTGTAGTAGCTATCTCACCATGCACGTGGCTACAACGTGCTTTTCAAATGGGGGGGAGGAGGAAGTGGAGTGTGAAAGGGAGTGTGTTGTGTGTATGTAGGGGGAGAGAGAGTGTGGGTTGTTGGGGGGCTGAAAGCATGTCAGCATGCTGTCTTGTAAATTCAGACAGCAGCAGACCTCTCTCTCTCTCTCACACACACACACACACACACACACACCCCCCATTCCACAGTAATGGCTGCTTTGTCTTGGAGCAGATAAGCATGCCCGCTGTCAGAAACAGAGCTTTGAAAGGGTATATCCGCATTCCTACAGCCGATTCCAAAACAATGACAAGAGTGGCTACTTGACTTAAGGGGATGATGGGACGTTTCTGGAGGCTGATCAGAGCGCAATAATGCAACACCTCATTTACATTGAAGATGGGGGGTTTCAGCTGAGGCGCAGCAAGCTTTATGCTTCTTGTGGAGGTAGATTACCAGGGGCGCTAAAGCTGCAGGTGCTCTAACTGCCTTGCCAGTGTGGACAGGTCGTGAGTTAGGGTGCCTGAGGTCGCTTTAATGCACTCTAACTTGCAAGTGTAGCCAAGCCCTTGGTGAAATTCCCAGGGTACACATACCTATGGAGGTCTCTACATACATTCACTAAACTCTATTATATAGGTTTAGCCTTTAGACAGGTGCAGAAAGAACAAATGGTCAGAGAAGTCAGTAATTAAAAGGCCTCTAGCTTAAAGCATTTTTGGATGGTTGGGAGGGCCACTCACTTTAAATCTAATTTTATCACGGGACACTCTAAATCTGATTTTACTACAAGGTCTGTGTCCAAAGGGTTATAACTTGAAGTCACTGTTTAATTGGTGTTCTCCAAAAGCCCATGTGATCCTTGAGAGATCAAGGTTTCCTATGAAGAGAGCACAAATTCTATATTGAAATGGAAAATGAAGCCTTCAAGCATTCAAGTAACTTTTGAATTGCTTTCTGAGAAAACATGACATGCATTTAGAATTAGCTTAATGAGTCATCAAACTAAAATGTTTGAGTCTAGAGTGGTCCCACATTTTTCAAAATGAAAAAAAGGTAATATTAAAGAAGCTATAGTGCCTAACACAATCAAGCCCTGATCCCTGACTGGAACCTTTGGCCACTACAATAATGATACTAAAATACAGATAAAATAAAATTGTCAGCTATTCAGTGCCTTTGAAAAGTCTGAGGAAATTCTTATGGGAATAAATAAAAATAGATACAGTGTGCCATCTTACCAATATGAGCTCTGTCGGAAATTATTAATCGTTTCTCCCAGCCTTCTAGTCCTTAAAAACAAGTGAAAAAGTTTAAATTATGTTTTGTATATCATTTTTCTTTTCATGATGGAATAAGCAAAACTTCTAAAAGACTAATTATAGATTTGAAAATGGAAGTCATTTAAAAGAAGTACCAAACTCAGTCACCATCTTATTTCAGAAAAAGCAAACACAATTTTCAATTGTTAAGGTCTGACTTGAACCTACAAAGCCAGGAAATGCAGACTGCCTATTAGAAGTTGAAACTTCTAGGCATTCTACACACACTAGGGAAATTTTTCAAGTTTCTCACTGTTGCTAAAACAAGCTCAGCTGTTCTGCTACCAATGTTAGAATTTTTTTCCTTCTGGGTTTCTTTAAAATGGCTACAGAAGTTGGATAAATACATTTTCCATCAGGTTACTATCTGGCATTCCTATAATTGGCCATAGGTCCATTATTTGGCATTTAATTTAAAAAGTGTATTTTTAAGTCACTAAATTATAAATGATTGATAAATATACTAGAATGCATAGAGATGCCAAACTGAAGCATACGTATTAACACTGTAAGAGTTATATGCAGACTGATTATAGTAAGTGACTGCACACGAACAGCATCTTATTGTCAATATATTAAGTCTATGGTTTAAAACTGACAAAGGTAACTATGGGTAATTTACATTTTAGAATGCATCTTTCTAGGAGGCTCTAAGGAGACTCCTGATGGGAGCTACAGGGAATAACAGAGCTCTGGGAGTCCCTGCAAGATTGCTGCCAGAAGTGAGCAAAGAGAGGAGCTCCAGTAGGACACAGCCATCTTGTTTCTCATGGCCTCCAGGCTAGGGATAGCACTGCTGGCTAGATACTGGAAAGCACCAATCCCGCCTTTTAAAGTAATATCTTGAAAGGCTGTTCTCACCTTTTCCTTTTTTTACATTTTTCTCTGCTTCTTCAAACAGTCCTGGCAAGTGAATCACCACACCATTTCCTAAAGGAAATCAGGAATACAAAGTTTAACGTATGATGCCAGACATGAAAAAATTAGTTTCTTACAAATCCACGATTCATTTTTCTGCATATAGAATATTTTAAGACATACATTTCAAAAACTGTTCCATTATACTACTTTCATCCTTAGGAATTTAAGGTATAAGAGACTTCCTGATCTACAGCTAAAGTATTTGAGTCCCTAGCTGAATGCACTGAACTCCTCTAAATGGGAAATTTAACGTTCTCATTATATCAGGATGAAAAATAACTGCATTCCTGTCAGTCACACAGTGGTATTTCTCCTTCATCATCTCCAAAAATTAGTTCGTTTCACAGACTTACTTTTAATAGGACAGTACCAGCTATTTTAAAATATTCTTATGGTTTTTACAAGCCTTTATTTCTGTTTTCTCTAGAGATATTGATATTTGAATACGTTACTCTCACCCTGTGATGCAAAAACAAATAAAGTCAATGTTGTCATCGTGCTAGCAAAAAGAGAAATTGTATCAAGGAGTGAGATGAGGTTGCTCATAGTCATTCTCTCCTATTAGCAATTAGGATCACTGCACTTGCCTTTTTAGGGAACAGGTAAATAGTACATAACTGCTTTCAACTACCTGAAAGGGGGTTCCAAAGAGGATGGATCTAGACTGTTCTCAGTGGTAGCAGATGACAGAACAAGGAGTAATGGTCTCAAGTTGCAGTGTGGGAGGTTTAGGTTGGATATTTGGAAAAACTTTTTCACTCAGAGTGGTGAAGCACTGGAATGGGTTACCTAGCGAGGTGGTGGAATCTCCTTCCTTAGAGGTTTTTAAGGTCAGGCTTG